>NC_133538.1:215601781-215697639 GCF_048544455.1 Silene latifolia | reverse complement strand
TAGTTATACAAGTCTGCATGACTCGATAGAGTGGGTCTGACTCGATTGAGTAGGTTGTTTTATGTTTTTTGGGCAGAAGCAGGTTTTTGGGCGCTCGATCGAGTAGGTAGGGGCACTCGATTGAGTGGGGTCAGCTCGATCGAGTGGCTAGTCAGCTTGATCGAGTGTGTTTTTGGGAGTTTTATGATCAGGTTCTGGAGTCGAGGTACTCGATCTAGTAGGTGGGACAACTCGATCGAGTTACCTCAACTCGATCGAGTAGGTGTCGGGGCTCGATCGAGTAGGTTCTATACAGGTTGTATGCGTGTTTTGGGATATGGTATGAGTGTTTATGTTTACCTTTCTCTTACATAGTTACAAGATGCCGCCAAAGAGGATCGCTTTGTATGCTAGAGTAGAGAGTATGACCGTGGATGATATAGTAAAGATGTTGGAGCATCAAGATGTTCTCACAGAAGCTTTGAAAAGAGTGGGAAAGGATAAGGATGATTTTAAGATGACATCTGAGATGATGATAGCTGAGTACTACCGCAAGTTTAATGAGAAGTCCAGGAATGCTGAGGATATGGGACTGAGTGAAGAGAACTTGGCACTGAGATTTGAGAAGGGGTTGACCCCCAAGATTATGGAGAAGCTACCGGTGGAAGTCCTTACAGATGTGAAGGAAGTCGATGAGCGAGCTGGGAGGGTGTGGACATGGACCACAAGCCGGTCTGTGAATTTGGGCCACCTACCGGTCCGTAGTCACGGACCACCTACACGGCAAGCCAAATTGTGGACATGCAGCGGTCTTTTGAATGCCACGCTCAGCGACGTAAAAATGCTTTCGACCGGATCGCTTTAAATTGGTCGGTTTCATCTCGGTAAAGGTCTCGAAACGATGTAGAGATGTTCGGAGTCGCCACCAAGCAATTATGGGATGCCTGGAACCCGTTTGAAATCCACTTTATACCTCGGTCAAATTAAGCACAAAGCAGTGTTTGACATAGGTACTAAAGATAAGGATTCGTCCCCCTTTTAGCATTCTATGCCTAAATTGACTCTCATACGCCCTGGATAAGGCCATCCACTATCCAAAGGTTCTGAGTAAGGGATGAGGGTACGTATTTGGAGTAAAACTACAAGAACTAGATTTCTGGACAAATAAGACTCGAAAACAGAATTTGAATTGGTTGGAATTAGACTCAACAAATGGACTGATTTGGACTCAAACAAAGACTAACTAAATGGTTTAAGGATTAAGAAGATAAAAGACTCAAGTGTGCACGATTTAAGACTCAACTAATTTGATTTGGGACATGGCAAACAACACAATTGAAACGATTAGCTTGAATGACAACAATGGAAAATAGGTTTGTAACTTAAATGCTTATGAAGTAAACATTCAAATAACAATCTCCTCAAGGACTCAAAGCAAAGAAAACAGAAAGTTTGGGACTGTTTTGACACGAAAACAAGAACAAGTAACCGGGATATGACTTAAACTAGATCACGAAGCAGGTTTAAGCCTTGGAATTAAGCTCAAGATCACGAAGCAAGAGTTAATTCCGCCTCAAACACTAAGTAATGAGGGGTTTTCTGCACTAAGCAAGAAGAAAATTGATTGAAAACTTTAGTTTCAAACTCATATTTTAATTCACTCAAATCTGAAGTTCTCAAGTGTTTAGCTTGGTTTATATAGACCAAGGCTTACAATCTTGACCCTTGATTACTAGTTACATCTAAGGGCCACAAAAATAGCAGCTAAAGACCAAGAAAAACGGCAGCCAAGGACTATGACAAATCTGAAATGAAAAGGACATAAAGCAAAGAAAGTAAACTAATAGTCCAAACTTCCTTGTTTGTAGCTCAACTTCTTATTTATGATTATATGGACTGAAATGGGGCTTGAGGAAACCGTGTAAGAGTCCTTGTTGCAGCCATAAAGTCCCTTGAGCTTTGTTGGTTCAAAAGAGGAAGGTTGATAGCGACATAATGCACAAAAAACTAAGCTTGTTCCAGCCATGGTCCTGATTGCGCGCGGTTCAAAAAGCTTGGCAAACTCTATGATAGGAACGGCTTTGGGATATAAGTTCCTACACAAAAACGTCCCAAACTCACCAAAGATTAATCCCATGCTGGAAAATGGCACGACTTCTTAGACGGAATTCATGTTAGACCTCAATCTAGTGCAAGGTCCAAAACCGGGTGAAATGTGGCCTCTCTCGGTTTGATTTGTTTCAATCTCCCCTTCTTCAAAAGGACTTGCCCTCAAGTCCTGGAAATCATCATCCTCATTCTCCACATAGCTTGGACTCAAGTCCCCAACATCAAATGTTACATGAATTCCCAAGAGATCAACTTTGTACTTATTGAACCCAATTTGCTTGATGACTTTGAAAGGACCTTCTTCACTTGCTATGGACTTGTTTCTTCCTTTCTTAAGGACTCTTTGGTTGTTGATTTTAACCCACACAAGGTCCCCGGGCCTGAATATGCGAGCTTGCTTAGGAGCCATAGACATTTCCTTGCGTTTCATGGCCTTAGCATGGATGGGAGGATCTCTTTCAACTCGTTTCTTGACTCCCTTCCATTCCTCAACAATTGGTTCGAAATTTTGCACTTGGGCAGCCTGATTGCCGTGGCCATTGCCATCACTAGCCTTGCACTTGAATTCAAATGAGTTAGTTAAACTTGGATTAGGAAATGAAGTAGGCTCACATTGCAAGCCTTCAAAGAAACCCTCGGTTTGATCTTTCCATTTGAGTAATGCTTGAACCCTTGGCTCCTTGAACTTATCTTTGGCATGGACAACATGGACAGTCCCCACGCCGTCCTCCCCTTGACTCACCTTGTCTTCATTGATCAATAATACTTTCTTGGGTGGTTCAAACAAGGACTCGGGTGGTAGGGGTGCTAGCACAACTTTCTTTGAACCAAGCTTGAAAGTATAGGTGTTGTCTTGACCATTATGCACTGAATCTTTATCAAACTCCCATGGTCTTCCAAGTAGAAGATGGCAAGCATCCATAGGTAGAACATCACAAAGAACCTCATCAACATAGTTCTTGCCAATGGAGAAAGACACTAGGCATTGCTTATCCACCTTAATTTCAGCCCCTTTGTTGAGCCACCTCAACTTGTAAGGATTAGGATGATCTTGTGTAGGAAAAGAGAGCTTCTCAATGAGAGTATTAGAAGCCACATTAGTACAACTTCCTCCATCAATGATAAGGTTGCAAACTTTCCCTTGAATGGTGCACCTAGACCTAAAGAGTTGTTGTCTTTGGTTTACTTCCATAGGTTGGGTACTCAATGCTCTCCAAATGACCAAACTCATTCCCTCATCCGGTTCTACAACCATGGCAGCCTCCTCTTGCACCGTTTCTTCCTTACTATCATCACAAACAAGGATCTCATCCTCACCCCAATGAACTACCTCAAATGTGCTAAGGGCTCTCTTGGTTGGACACTCTTTAGCATAGTGACCAAACCCTTGACATTGGTAACATTTTTTCAGAGATGTGGTGCTTTTGGTTGGAATCATGGGTGCCTTGCCTTTGTCAAGAGTAGGTGTTTTGTTTTGAGGGGTTGGTTCATCAACCTTGGTCTCGGTTTGGGTGGAGTATGGGGCTGTTTTGGCGGCTGTTTTTGTGGTGGCAGCTCTCCCCTTTCCCAATTTCTCAACCCTTAAAGCCAAATTAACGGCTTCATCAAAGGACCATACTTGTTGCATTCTAACCCTATGAGCAATCTTGGTATCTAAACCTTCAACAAATCTAGCAATTTTCTGTTCGGGCTTCTCATTGAGTTCACATTGCAAGGTAAGTTGTTCAAAGTCTCTAAGATATGACTCAAGTGGTTGTTGGTCTTGTTTAAGTTGTGTGAGCTTAATGAAAATGTCTTGAGTGTACTCTTTAGGTATAAACTTCTCATTAAGCTTCTTTTTCAGTTTTAACCAAGACTTAATAGGTTCCTTACCATCCCTTCTTCTCTCGATTTTTAAGTTCTCATACCAAAGGGAAGCATAACCTTTGAGTTTCAAGATTGCAACTTTAAAAGCTTTGCTATCGAATAACCTTTAAACTCAAAGACTCTTTCAATGGTCCTAAACCAATCTAACAAATCCTCGGGGTTTAAACTACCATGAAAATCAGGAATTTCTACCTTTAAGTCTTTGTTGGGCTCTCCATGAAAGGCCTCGGCCATGGACTCCTCCGAATCAGAAAGCTCTTCCTCCTCACGGCCACCATGAGCTCGTCCTCTACCCATGAAGCCACGGCCTCTACCCCTGCCTCTAGGTGGTTGTCCTCCTCTTGGTGGTGGTGTTGGAATATTAGCCATGATAACATTGAGAGATTCTAGCAACAAATCACATTTTTCAGAAAGTTGAGTAACTTGTGTTTCAATTCCAGCAATCCTTTCTTCACTCATGGTTGTTTTTTGTGTTTTTAATGTGGTTAGGGTATGATGAACTCACAAAGAAAGGATTTTGTTGTTAACCAAAGCTCTGATAACCAATTTGGAGTAAAACTACAAGAACTAGATTTCTGGACAAATAAGACTCGAAAACAGAATTTGAATTGGTTGGAATTAGACTCAACAAATGGACTGATTTGGACTCAAACAAAGACTAACTAAATGGTTTAAGGATTAAGAAGATAAAAGACTCAAGTGTGCACGATTTAAGACTCAACTAATTTGATTTGGGACATGGCAAACAACACAATTGAAACGATTAGCTTGAATGACAACAATGGAAAATAGGTTTGTAACTTAAATGCTTATGAAGTAAACATTCAAATAACAATCTCCTCAAGGACTCAAAGCAAAGAAAATAAACTAATAGTCCAAACTTCCTTGTTTGTAGCTCAACTTCTTATTTATGATTATATGGACTGAAACGGGGCTTGAGGAAACCGTGTAAGAGTCCTTGTTGCAGCCATAAAGTCCCTTGAGCTTTGTTGGTTCAAAAGAGGAAGGTTGATAGCGACATAATGCACAAAAAACTAAGCTTGTTCCAGCCATGGTCCTGATTGCGCGCGGTTCAAAAAGCTTGGCAAACTCTATGATAGGAACGGCTTTGGGATATAAGTTCCTACACAAAAACGTCCCAAACTCACCAAAGATTAATCCCATGCTGGAAAATGGCACGACTTCTTAGACGGAATTCATGTTAGACCTCAATCTAGTGCAAGGTCCAAAACCGGGTGAAATGTGGCCTCTCTCGGTTTGATTTGTTTCAGTATTGGGAAGCCCTTTAATCGAACACCCAATCCCGCCCGTGTTAGCGGCCTCTACTGATCGATCGTGGTTGTTTAAGTGCAAAAGTTGATAAAACGGTTTAAATGCATGAATGCGCATCCAAAAGTTTAACCTAACATGTGAAAGTTTGCTAAGTCGGTTTATTTATCCATGTACCAAGAAATTGGTGTCAAAGTTGGATTTAGATTGATTTGGATGTGAAAACGGAAATTAAACATCCATTTACCAAATTCGGATTATGAAGCTTAACACGATCCATTTATTTGAAAAAGTGTGTTTAAAAGATAAAGTATAAAATGCAAACTCGTCAATCTGATCCGTCACGTATTCGGATAAACCGTAATCGGGATCGTCCTAGACAAGTACCAAAATGGGTCAGAACAGTGTCAGGCAGCCCTGTTAAGACGCGAGCCTATTGGCGAGGTAAAGGGCTCTGCACAAGTTTTAGAACATGAAAATAGACGACCTCTTGGGGTGCGAGTCAGACGACGACCCAATGGGCGTCTCCTGGTTATAAAAAAGGTTGTTTCAAACCATTTTAAAAGGTTGTTAAAAAGGCTATTTAAAACCGTATTTGTGACGAATGATTTGCAAATATGATTTGCATGACTCGGAATAATTACTATTTTATTAATAATATTCGTTGTCGGATTTGCAAGTTTGAAAAGCATAGTTAACAAATAAAAATGTAAAATGTTTGATTTGAACTAATTATGTTAAGTTCATTTCTTTGTAATTAGTCAAGTTAATCATCGTACTCGGATTCAACCGACATGGTATAAAGAACCAAGAATGATTATGAATTATGATTAGTATATTTACAAATGTAAACAAATGAGAAAAATGGTAAATAAAGAAAAGGGTGCTAAAATACCCATTAAAATGTAATTAACCAATAATATCATCGAGTCACGGAATAAACCGTCATGGTATAAAGAACCAAGGATGATTTTTGTAATGGTCAAAATATGTTTATCA
Source organism: Silene latifolia (assembly GCF_048544455.1). Taxonomy (NCBI): domain Eukaryota; kingdom Viridiplantae; phylum Streptophyta; class Magnoliopsida; order Caryophyllales; family Caryophyllaceae; genus Silene; species Silene latifolia. The sequence continues at coordinate 215,691,417 of NC_133538.1, read as the reverse complement.
TAAAAATGAATTAAAATGGTAAATAAAAGAAAAGGATTTCCTTTAAAATGTAATTAACCAATTAATAGCACCGAGTCACGGATTAAACCGTCATGGTACATGGAACCAAGGGTGATTATGATTTATGGTTAAAAAGTTTGTCATAAAAACGATTTGAAACATTTGAAATGGTAAAAACCGATTGCAAATAAGAAATGAAATAAAGAGGAAAGACAAGAACAAACACGGATGAGTCTGACCCGATAACCCACAAGAGGCGCGAGCCTCTTGACATAGCAAAGGGCTTCTGTCTCGGGCCAAAACTCAGTTTTGGCTCGTCTCACCTATGAATCGTGTTATGCATTGTTCATGCATATAAACTCATAAAAACAGTAAAGAAATGAAATAAATGAGATATTTACACCCTCAAACTTACGTATTTTGATGTTTGCGACGTAGACGACTTTAGAGACGGTTTTCTCATAGCGACTACTCACGGTCAAGAAGTTTAAAAGAGTGCCTTAAAAAAGAATTTTGTTTTGAAAATGAGTTGAAAATATGTTGTTGAAAAACATGTTGATTAATGAATTGAGTTGGTCAAATGGGTCGGTCGAATGCACGGCGATGTTACCAAACAAATTGTGTAAGGCTTGTGTTTACGATCGGTAGGTCGTAAACACGTGTCGATTTTGTGACTTAGGAAGTCGGGTCTAGAAGTTTAAGGGAGAAGTAAGGGGCGGACTCTCGCGTGAAGATTATGGTGTGTGATGGTGGGTATTTATAGAGAAATGTGGGTAGGTAGGTCGGTTGAGTTTGCTTAGAGGCTAAGCAGACACCTGCTTTAGGCGCGAGCTACCTTGTGATACAAATGGGTGTATTGTCCTTTTCAATTTGGACGTGGCCTTTGCTCTATCCCTTGTTTGGTTGGTTTGATATGTGGTGTTTATATAAGATATCGTGTAACAATATAGGCATCTAATAAGCTGATTTTGGTGTTACTTGGGGTAGGTAATTTGTGTGCTTGACTCGGATTTGACCCGTGTGAGTCGGGATTTGAATTTGGAGTCGGTTTTTGGCTCGGTGTCGGTTTTGACTCTAATTAGGGTCCTTTTAATGCAAATGGCATGATAAAAAAATTCATGGCATTATTTTTGACATTCGGGATTTGGGTTGATTCGGGTTGACTCAGGTTGACTCGAGTTGCGGGTTTCTGAGTCGGTTTTGGGTCCAAAGACGGTTTTAACTCTAAATAGTGTTATTTTAATGTAAATGAAGTTAGAAAACCATTTGAAATCATTTTTCATATTCGAGTAGTGCATTAAACCATCTCATGTATAGCCAATCCACGCACGCATATCAAAAACACTTATAGTCCGATCATCATCGGGTGGTTTTTAGAAGGTGCAGATACTGGGTATCTACAGAGCCCCCACTTTGACTGAGGCTTGGACGGGGCGAAAGTCAAAGTATGATCTCCGGGTCAATCGAAGATTACAACCTGAACACCATTGCGACGTCGAGGCGACTCAAAAGGGTTTGAGCTAAGGACCTGCCGTCGGGAAGGGCGACGTCGAGGCGACTCGGTGATTCGAGTCAAGGACCTGCCGTCGGGAACATTTTAGAGTCTGTCGACTTCCGATGCGTGTCGTTTAAAGTCCATTAGATTACGTATAAAGGCTCGCCAGCCATAAAAAGGAGTCATACCTGAGGCATCTTCGGGATACGTCCTTGAATCTTTTGCGCGCAAAGGCTCGCCAGCCGGTGTTGAAGGCAGTGCGTTTTAAGGCTCGCCAGCCATAGGAAGGAGTCATATCTGAGGCATCTTCGAGATATGTCCTTGAGTTGTATCTTGTGTGCGTGCAAAGGATCGCCAGCTGTGATAAGGAGTCGTATCCGAGGCATCTTCGGGATACGTCCTCAAGTTGTACCTTGTTTGCAGACAAAGGCTCGCCAGCTTGTGAAAAGGAGTCGTGCCCGAGGCATCTTCGGGATACGTCCTTGAGTTGTATCTTGTTTGCGGACAAAGGCTCGCCAGCCATATGCGTTGTAAGGCTCGCCAGCCATCTATGGTCAAATGATCAACTGTGAAAAATATCATGTGTGACATCCATTTAAAAATCGGCACTCGCTGGGGAGTTAGAAACTTCTCAGGACTCGCCGGGGATATGAGTTGCTGCTCGTTGGGAGGTAGCGTAAGCCATGTAATCGGCGGGGTTAAAGCTCTTGGACTTGATGGGTCGCCGTTTCTTGGGAAAAACCCAGTACTCAGTTGAAGTGAGTTTGTCTTCTTAAGATTACCTGCATGGTTAGTAACCACACAAATCCGCAGTCTCATAGACAAACACGTTGAATGCAAGCATATAAGCACGTAAGTACATAAGTATGTGAGCAGTTAGCATATAAGCAACTAGCACGCAAGCATAAAAGCACGTAGGCATATAAGCATGTGAGCAGTTAGCATATAAGCAACTAGCATGTAATATCTCATGCGAAGGGAGATAGAAGTTTTGAATGTTGTGAAGCTTAAAGGCGAGTCTTGTTACTCGTAGATATGTGATTTAATTTATTGGAGACACGTGGCTGTTGGGACACTGACTCACACAGACGCATACTGACAGACTGATAAATGGGCAGTCGTGAACGTGATGCCAACTCAGTATCGACACGACACATGGGTGACTCTGAGAGACTTTGCACATGTAAGTGCAACTCCTAGCCAAGAAAAGGTGACAACGCGTATCAATCCCTGAGGTAGAAGGTCCGCTCACCTGGGGAACATGAATTAATTATCTTCTCCAGACATCATCGCCTTCGTTTGCTTGTTTGAGATCCCTTCTCGAGGTATGATGATTCGGAGAGCGGAACCAAGACCTTGTCATCGTCCGAACCGAGCACTAGACTATGGGCGGTTTTATTTTGGACTGTAGTTGAGACTCAAGTGATGTTTGAGGATAAAGGATGGGTGGCGTCTTGAAAGAGTAGCCCCCAGAGTGAGAAGATGGGAATTTGACAAAATAAGGAATGGGTGACGTCTTATTGAAGAAGCCCCCAGTAAAGAGGTATAAGATTAATTTTTGCAGCTGGGTGGGCTGTTTTTGAGGATTGATGTTGAGATTGAAACGGATATGCGGTTGTGTTCTTGTTGGGGGACTGCCTACGTATTCGCGTGTTTGCGAAATCAAACCAGATCGTAGTTCTGAGTTGGTTATTGAGGATTGAAAATTGGAAATGTTGTGAAAGGATTATGCGGTTGTGCCCTGGTTATAGGACTGCCTACGTATTCGCGTGTTTGCGAAATCAAACTAGATCGTAGTTCTGAGCTGTGTGTGCAATGCGTTGCAAATTGAAGGTGTGAAAATTAAATATGTGTGGGGGTCTGGTTGCGTCCTTGTAATAGGACTGCCTATGTATTCGCGTGTTTGCGAAATCAAACCAGATCGTAGTTCAGGATGTGTGTGCCTAAGCGAGATGTTAGGACCTTGAAGTGATTTTGAGGTGTATGATTGTGTCCTTGAAGGACTGCCTACGTATTCACATGGTGTGAAATCAAACCAGATCGTAGTTATGAATGTGTATCTAATCGAGTTTTTAGCACCTTAAAGTGTGAGGGTCACGACGGTAAATTCCGTTTGGTGACTTGGGGTAGGTAATTTGTGTGCTTGACTCGGGTTTGACCCGTTTGAGTCGGGATTTGAATTTGGAGTCGGTTTTTGGCTCGGTGTCGGTTTTGACTCTAATTAGGGTCATTTTAATACAAATGGCATGATAAAAAAATTCATGGCATTATTTTTGACATTCGGGATTTGGGTTGATTCGGGTTGACTCAGGTTGACTTGAGTTGCGGGTTTCTGAGTCGGTTTTGGGTCCGAAGACGGTTTTAACTCTAAATAGTGTTATTTTAATGCAAATGAAGTTAGAAAACCATTTGAAATCATTTTTCATATTCGAGTAGTGCATTAAACCGTCTCATGTATAGCCAATCCACGCACGCATATAAAAAACACGTTATAGTCCGATCATCATCGGGTGGTTTTTGGAAGGTGCAGATACTGGGTATCTACATAGGGCTGATAGGTTAGTTGAGATGACCAAGGAGTGGGGTGCTGAGAAGAGGAAAGCTGAGAGTGAGGGTGGTGGTCAGTCCAGCTACAAGAAGAGTAACCATTATCAGGTGAGAGCATATTCATCGGGCTCGGGGTTCAGTACTGGGGCTTCATACGGGCGTGGTCGTGGTAATGGTGGTGGCAGTTGGGGTATGACATGTTATAATTATGGCGGTGTAGGCCACAAGAGACATGAGTGCACCAGTGCGGTGAGTGGGGGTTTCCAGAGACCGTCACATGGGAGTTTCTCACAGGGTCCTACACAGAGTTATGCTAGTAACAGGCCGGCTGGGTCATGGAACAACAGGGGAGGTCAGAGCAACAACGGTGGGACTAACCGTAATGGCGGTAATCCTTATCAGAAACCGGCTACAAACACCAACAACAACCAAAGGCCGAGTGCTAAATCAACTACCTCAGCTAGTACTGTCCAGGGAGGTGGGCAGAAGACCAGTGGTAAGCTGTTCATGATGGAGACGAAGGCAGCTGAGGATGATGCTCACGTTATCACCGGTACATTTCTTGTTAATGGAGTTTTTACCTTTGTTTTGTTTGATTCGGGAGCATCACAGTCGTTTGTATCATCGATTCATGTTAAACGGTTGGGTTTGAGTGAGTATGAGTCTGTAAGAGAGGAAGTTTTTATACCTTCGGGTGAGTCTGTATCTTGTGGGCGGTTGTATAGAGGTGTGTCTATGATAGTTGGGCAAGTTGATCTACATGTAGACTTGTTAGAGTTCCCTTTAGATGGTTTTGAGATGATAGTTGGGATGGATTGGTTGGGAAAGTACAAGGCTAAGATAGATTGCCATCAAAAGAGAGTTTCTTTGAGAGGTCCTAAGGGGATTAGTGTGTCGTATCGTGGGTTTGTTGTCAAACCCAAAGTTAAGTTGATTGCAGCAGTGACCTTGAAGTCCTATCTGAGGAAGTGGTGCTCGTTGATCTTGTGCCATGTGAGGGATCATAGAGTGGAGAGTCCGATAAATGAGCAGATACCAGTGGTGGGAGAGTTTCCAGATGTCTTTCCAGAGGCGATTTCGAGGTTACCACCGAAGAGGGAGATAGATTTCAGTGTTGAGCTGAAACCGGGGACGGGGCCAATCTCTAAGGCACCGTACCGTATGGGTCCTAAGGAATTGGAAGAGCTAAGGAATCAGTTGGATGATCTGATTGAGAGGGGATACATTAGACCTAGTGTATCACCGTGGGGAGCACTAGTTCTGTTTGTGAAAAAGAAAGATGGGAGCTTGAGGTTGTGCATCGACTATAGGGAGCTGAACAGAGTGACGTTAAAGAACAAGTATCCTTTGCCAAGGATAGATGATTTGTTTGATCAGTTAAGCGGTGCAGCAATCTTTTCTAAGATTGATTTGAGGTCGGGTTACCATCAGGTAAAGATTAGAGAGGAGGACATACCAAAGACAACTTTCACATCGAGGTATGGTCATTATGAGTATGTGGTGATGTCGTTTGGGTTGTCTAACGCACCTGCAGTGTTTATGGATTTGATGAACCGGGTCTTCAGTCAGTTCTTGGATCAGTTTGTGGTGGTTTTTATAGACGATATCTTAGTATTTTCTAAGACTAAGGAGGAACATGAGGATCATTTGAGGATTGTGTTGTAGACCTTGAGGGAACATCGGTGTATTCAAAGTTGTCCAAGTGTGAGTTCTGGTTGGAGGAGGTTGCTTTTCTGGGGCATGTGATTTCAAAGAAAGGGGTAGCTATGGATCCTGCAAAGAATGAGGCAGTTACCAAGTGGGAAGCACCAAAGAATGTGGCAGAGATCAGGAGTTTCTTGGGTTTAGCAGGGTATTATCGACCGTTCGTGAAAGATTTCTCCAAGATAGCTAGACCTATAACAGCTTTGATGAAGAAAGAGAACAGGTTTCGTTGAGATGACAGTTGTGAGACAGCGTTCCAGACATTAAAGGAGCGTTTGACCACAGCTTTAATCCTAGCATTGCCTGAAGGGAGTGAGAACTTTGAAGTATATACAGATGCTTCAAAGAATAGGTTGGGTTGTGTGTTGATGCAGAATGGGAAAGTGATTGCCTATGCTTCTAGGCAATTGAAGCCTTATGAGGAGAACTACCCTACACATGATCTAGAGTTGGGTGCAGCTGTGTTTGCCCTTAAGATTTGGAGACATTACCTATATAGGGCGACCTTTAAGGTGTTTTCGGATCACAAGAGTCTCAATTACATCTTCACTAAAAAGGAGTTGAACATGAGGCAGAGGAGGTGGATGGAGTTGATTGGGGACTATGACATGGATATTATATACTATGAAGGGAAGGCTAATGTGGTTGCAGATGCTTTGAGCAGGGAGATTATGCATTCTCTTTGCACGGCTGTGTCTTTGATGAGATTGAGTGATGAGGTGGGGAAGTTCGGGATACATATGATCCAGAAAGGGGATGCTATGGGGGATTTGACAGTGGAGCCAGACCTTTATGATGACATTCACAGCAAACAGGCGTTGGATCCCAAGATTGAGGAGTGGAGAGCTGGAGTAGAGAAAGGGACAATGTCTAGATTCTCTATTCATATAGATGGTAGTGTGAGATTTGATGGGAGGTGGTGTGTCCCTAATGATGAGGAGTTGAAAAAAATAATCATGACAGAGGCTCATTGCACACCATACTCGGTACATCCAGGCGGTGACAAGCTATACAAAGATTTGAAGAGGACTTTCTGGTGGCCTGGGATGAAGAAAGAAACAGTTGAGTTCGTAGCTCATTGTTTGACGTGTCAGAGAGTGAAAGGGTAGCAGCGACAACCACAAGGTAAGATTCAGCCTCTTGAGGTACCAGAGTGGAAGTGGGAGTCCATTTCTATGGATTTTATCATGGGTTTACCGAAGAGTCAACAGGGTAACAACATGATATGGGTTGTAGTGGATCGACTGACCAAGTCAGCTCATTTTGTGCCAATGAAAGATACATAGACTAAGACACAGTTAGCTATGGCTTATCGGAAAAATGTGGTTCGACTACATGGGGTGCCTAAAGATATAGTGTCTGATAGAGATTCGAGATTCATCTTATGGTTTTGGAAAGAGTTGCAGGAGTGTTTGGGAACTACCTTAAAGGTGAGTACAGCATTTCATCCTGCGACAGATGGCCAGGCGGAGAGGACCATCAAGACTCTAGAGGATATGTTGCGAGCTTGTGTTATGGATTTTGGTGGTAGTTGGGAGCATAGGTTGGATTTGATTGAGTTTTCCTACAACAAAAGCTATCATATGGGAGGAGGTGTAGGAGTCCGATTTGTTGGGACGATAGTGCTGAGGCAGTGGTTTTAGGACCAGAGATGGTGCATGAGATGGTGGAACAGGTTAAGCTGATCAGAAAGAGGATGAGAGCGGCCCAGGATCGACAAAAGAGTTATGTAGATCTACATCGTCGGGATATAGAGTTTCAAGTTAGGGACAAGGTTCTTTTGAAAGTGTCTCTTATGCGTGGGGTCATGAGATTTGGTAAGAAAGGGAAGCTGACTCAGAAGTTCATAGGACCGTATGAGATCTTAGATCGTGTGGGTGAGGTTGCTTATCGGTTGGCTTTACCGTCTGCTTTGGATGGAGTGCATAATGTTTTTTATGTATCTCAGCTGCGAAAGTATGTTAGTGATCCGTCTCATGTGTTAGAGGTAGAGGTAGAGAACATAGGGCTGGATGAGTCCTTGTCTTATCTCGAGGTGCCTAAACAGATTCTTGATCGAAAGCTTAGGAAAACTAGACATGGTGAGACAGTGTTGCTTAAGGTTCTTTGGTCTAACCATGGGGTTGAGGAGGCTACATGGGAGGCAGAAGAGGCTATGAGGGAGCGGTACCCGTCTCTTTTTGATCAGGTATGTATGGTTACGGGGACATAACCTTTTTCTTTTAGGGGGATAGGAGTTGGTCGCATGGAGTTTTTACATGTTTTATGTTGATTTTGATATACTTAGTAGTTGTTTTGAGTCGAGTTGAGTTGGTTTGGATAGAATATTTTAGAGTTTTATGTTGAATTTTGTTTATATTGTTGTGTTGGGAGGATGTTAGTGTGCTTTTGTCTTGGTTGTGGTTTGAACTTCGGGGACAAAGTTCTTTTTAAGGAGGGAAGACTGTAATACTACGGTTTTATGTGTCTTGGGGTACTCTATTGAGTGGGGCTTACTCTGTCGAGTAAGTTTGGTTTTATGCAAAATAGTAGTCTGCATGTAGGGCACTCGATCGAGTAAGCTTGGCACTCGATCGAGTAGGGGTCACTCGATCGAGTAAGTGACTTACTCGATCGAGTAAGTCGGGTTACGGGTGATTTGCGACAGGTTTGTTAATAATGCGGATTAATAATACTTTCGTCATCTTTTCATAAAACACTTTTACAAAATCTAAATCACAATCAAGGAGAAGTTTCAAGTTATGTTGCCTATTTCCTTCGCATTATTAGCAAATCCCGGAGCTAGAAGTGTCGGTTTTCATCGTTCTTTATACCTTTGTGATCCTTACGTTGTGGGTAAGTTCTACATATAATTTTCTTAGCATTTCGTTAAGTTTGGTTAAACCCTAATTTGGGGATTTGGGGATTTGGGGGTTTTAGTGACGATCTGTTGTGGTAGTAATAATATGTATGTATGTATAGGAGGTGGGTTCGTTGAGGAGAGATTATGAGAACGCTGTTTGATTGCCTGATTTCGTGTTGCTTTCCAGGTAGGGTTCCCTACTCAGTATTAGTTACATAATGTGTGGTGATGGTTGTTGTGATTAAAGATTGATTGTATCGTTCAGTTGTTAGACGGCTGTTGTTTTTATACTGTTGATTGGTTTATATCTATTTGTGATCTTCGGGGCGCGTCCCTGGCTGAGTGGAGTCACTTGCGGGAGTGGCTTCACGCCTTGGTTCGCCCTCTGTGGAACCCGCCACAGGAGGGAATGTGCACATTAAGGAAACTTGGGTTTATCGCTCAGTGGTTGATGAGCGGGGATTTGGTGGGTGCGGGTGCGGTCCCACACTGGCGGTGTGGAGTACTTGTTGCGATGGGTACTCTGGCAGGACTTCAGTTGTGTGGAGTTTGGTTATGGAGACTGGAGGATTGTTGTGATTGATTGAGCTATTTTGGCATTTGTTTCATTGTGGCTTTGTGTTGTGTAATTAGTACTGACCCTGTTAATTGTTTTAAAAACTGTGGTGATCCATTCGGGGACGGTGAGCAGTTATTGAGCAGGTATGATATGATGTGTATGGGATAGCTGGGATGAGTCATCACGTGGCAGTTAGAAGTCTTCCGCTGTGTCAGAAGATGTTTTGTAGTTGTGACAGTTTTATCAGTAGACGTTTTGAGAACATTGTATTTCAGTTTAACAGTTTTGGTTTTGACATGTCACTACTATAGATACAGGCTATAACAACGATTACAACGGTTAAAAACCATTGTTATAAAAAAAAGCGGACGTTGTTAAAGCGTCCATTGTTAAAGGTATTAACAACGGTTGGTTTTTCTAAGAAACCCGTTGTGAAAACTATTAACAACGGTTTAAAGTAGAAAAAACCGTTGTGGAAAGTGTGACTAATTTTTGGTGGGAAAGTTATAACAACGGTTACAGTATAAAAAACCGTTGTTATAACTAAAGACAACGGATTTTTTTTAAATAACTGTTGTTGTTTATTTTTTTTAAAAAAAATTAAATTATATATTACTAGATGCATGTATGCATTACCATTACCGCTGCATGCATTATTATTACTGCCAAATCCCTGCATATGAAAGGACAATATATGGAATGAGAAGGGTTATAAGATTTGAAGCAGATATGATGGCACAATTTTCTAAACATATATTAATTAAAAAATAACTCAAAGGACACATTACTAAGTATAAATTCATGCATTATCTCAATAACCATTCCATTATCTCACTATCCCACGTCCTAAACTGCTCTAAACCCTAAATCTTTAAAACAAACTCCAAACTTCCTTCAACACTTTCTTCAACAATGAATGATACCATCCATAATACATGTATTATGACCGAGTACAACAAGAGTTTCATCCGCCAGTTGCTGGACATCGAGGGCAGGTACATGAGCTACTTTGAGGACGCTCGGACCGCACTCAAGGACGCCAAAAAATATGGCTTGACAGAGCAGAAGATGTTGCAGCTATATGACGAAATAGCAACGGCGGAACGAAACCTCCAAATAGCAAAGGAGGAGAGGATGGATATCATAGAAGAGAATAAGACTCTCTATGCATATCTAAGAATTGCATTTTTAGCAATGTAATTCGTTTTTTATTTATTTATATATTAATTAATTAATTTTATTATGCATTCCTCTCCACCATCTTCTTCTTTTGTTTTATTTTATTTAATTTGTTTTACAAGCTAATAAACGCAGAAAAACAACAGTAACCATTCACTAATTAAGCGAAAAATACTTAGAGAAAGAACAATAATGATCGATAAAAACACATGCAAATGAAATAATTAGAGAAAGAAAATAATGACTGAGATGATCACAAAACCTAAAACCATGCATATAAATTAAAGCGATACCTGATAATTAGAGAAAATAAGAGACAACGACAACAGCAGTGACATAGATGATAAAGCGACGATGAGAAAGAGATGATGAGAAAGTGTGTGTTTGTGTTTGTGATGTTTGTGTTTGTGTTAGGTTTGTGTTTGTGGCTGTAGCTGATCTGCTGTGTTTGTATGGTTTATATTATGGAAAGTATTGACAACGTTTTTTACACAAAAACCCGTTGTCATTAAAGAATATATTAATAATGGGTCCTTAGAAAACCGTTGTTAAAAAGTATTAACAACGGGTTCTAATATAACCGTTATAATTACTTTTCACTAATTTTGCGCCAAATTATTAACAACGGTTATTATATATTACAGAGTAAACTGTTGTTATTAGTTATTATATTAACAACGATTGTGAAAGTTTGACCCGTTGTTAAAACCTATAACAACGGTTATCAACACATAACCGTTGTGATTAAGTTTAGTAAAATTCGCGCCATCCATTCTACAACGTCTTATGGTAATTTTCGTGAATAAGCGTTGTTAAAGGGGCGTTTTAGTTGCCTGGATTTGTAGTAGTGTGTAATCACTTTAAACCGTATTTACTTTTAAGTATGTTTCATTATTGTCTTATGATTATCATTGCCTCGGGTAACCGAGATGGTGACGTTTCCATACCTTAAGTGGTCCTGGTAAGGCACTTGGAGTATGGGAGTGTCACACTACTTGTTATTTATTTATTTATTTTATATTTTATATTAAGATGTCACTATTATGATAAAATTGCACTGATCACGTATTCCTTTTATAATTTTTAGATCATCAAAATTCTTATTTTGGCTCTCCGATTAACGAAAGATAAGTATGACTCAAACCATTACCCAACATAAAAAGTCTAACATGGAAAAGAAGTTGTTTTAAAAAATTATATATTCCTATTACATGAGTCAATGACTAATTGAAACTTTGAAACTAAGCTCTGTATTATACTATTATCATAGTTGTTAAGATTCATCTCTTAATATTGATGCGAATATCTTAGGTCTTGCCACAACATGTCAATATCCCACCTATCACAATTATAGTATAAGATGGTCTCATTATGTGAAACGGTCCACTTTTATAAAAAGATTGTTCATTTATTGCTATTAATGGGTTATCTTTTTATACGATGGGACAGTCTAAAAGTGTAAGACGATCTTACGCAATAACTACTGACCCCCTATTTATAAAATAGGAATATATCTGACTCAATTTTAATGGTTTGAAAAATATTTCTTTCCAATATCTCTTCAATAAACTGGAGTTTTCGCAAAAATAGTGAATAGAAGATCAAAATACCTTGTAAAGATGTTGAAGAACTCTAATGCAACACATGAATCAATACTCGTACAATATAATCAATTTCCTGCAGATTCATATAAAAAAAATTAATCTTAAAAACATGAAGATATTAATAGCAACATTATAATCTTTACAAACATGCAAAAATAAAGTGAAATATAACACAAAATAATGCATGCATCTCATGTGGAGCTAATATCCTGCTGAGCAAAAAAAAAAGCATAGAAATTAGAAATCATATCGGTCAAAATTAAAAGCAACAAAATAGTCCTAGATATAGACATAGCTTTGAGTTTTATCCTGTGAATTTTTGTCGATATAATAACCTATATATAGAGTCCTATAAAGAGTCCTAATTAGTATCATCATCTTATTAATTAATTAAAGAGATTAATTATAACCCCTTTTAAACTTTAATTCATGGCACAAAGAGTTGAAGTCAAAATTGTATTAACATTAATTAGATATTTATATTAGTAACTAAAAATTGGATAATTTTGTAAAAGTTGGAGACTCGGTGATTCCGAGAAATTGGACTCTCTAGAATTGCTCGAAAAATGCTTCCTTTAATAATTTATATATATATATATATATATATATATATATATATATATATATATATATATATATATATATATATATAACCGCTTTTACGTTGAAAATTTGTAATGCAGCTCTCATAATTCATCAATTACATTTTGATTATTATTTGTTTGAATTTTTTTGATGGTGTGTACGTCTAATTATTTTGTTACTAAATTGTTTGTGTTAACATGATATCTAACAATTATAAACCTTATCCTTTTCCGTCGCAGGTGTTCATCAGCATTTGATTTTAGCAAAAGAAATATGCATTCCGGGTGTTTGTTCTTAATATTAACAGCCTGATCATATATTGGTGCTGTGTGTAATTTGTTTTACTGTACTCTATACTCGGTATGTCGATAAAAAAGTATTCTAAATTGTAATTTATAAAACCCTTTTTGATATTCTAATATTCTCTTAATTCTAAATGACCTCTCACAACCGATTAAAATAAGAGCGAGTGGGGGTGAGGATTGTGAAAGATCTTTTTTTTTTTTTTGAAACCCAACTGGGTACATGCATTAATTGGAAGAAATAAGCCGATCAACAAGCTCAGGTAGCTTTTCGACCCAAACAATTCTACCATACTCTACCGGCGCTACATGTGCTAACTCATGAGCCACCATATTGTTCCGCCTACTCGTAAAAGACCAAGAAACAGAAATGAAAGAATTACACCAACGTAAAATATCGCCAATAATAAAAGAAAACAAGCTACGACCCGTCTTGCGTTGCCTCAAAGCTTCAATCACTTGCGAGCAGTCACTTTCCACCACGATACGGTCATGACCCTTCTCCACCGCGAGCTCAAGTCCTTCAAAAATTGCAGCTGCTTCCGCCACATGTACCTCCCAAACTTCCTTCCGACAATGCGCCATGCCCCAAAGCACCTTCCCCCCACTGTCTCGGCAAACAGCTCCAATGCCCATACCCACGCCATCCTTCACCCCCGCGTCAACATTTAGCTTTACCCATCCCGTGTCAGGAGCTTTCCACCCAACCCCCGGTATCCCATCAGACAGCTGCTGCCCGCCATCCCTCATAGCCCGCACCATCGTCTCCCCTTCCATCTCCTCCACAACCCGCTGTATTCTTTTCACCACCTCAACCCGACCTCCCTCAAAGACGACCCTGTTTCTCGCCTCCCATATCGCCCAGCAAGCTACCATCATTAACCCGTACTCCCTCTTCCCCAACTCACGCCAACACCCCTCCACCCAATCTCGCACCGAACTAGCTCCCCCTTCCTCTTTCCCCAACAACTCAACCTCCTCCCACACACTCCTTGTTACCCCACAATCCCGAAACAAATGAAGACCCGACTCGACATGACACTGACACAACGGACACAAGACATCATCATGACCGACTCGATTATTTAAATTTACCTTTGTAGCCAGAGCGTCGTTGCACAATTGCCAAAAGAAAAGCTTGATCCGGGGCCACACTTGGACCTTCCACAAATTATTCCATAACCATTTTCTCTTCTCCCAATTCGAAGTCTCCATAGTCTCAACATCCTCCCCTACAAGCAGCTTATATGCTGACCGAACAGTGTATTTGCCATCCCGTTCCAAGCTCCAATACCACGAGTCCTCGTACCCCTGACGACCCAACCGGATATTAGAAACTCGCTCCTGTTCAAAAGGCAACAAACACTCCTCCAATTTTCCCATGTCCCAAGCACTCCCATCACCCGTCATCAGCTCCGCCACCCTCATCTCCTCCCTTCCTTCAACCCGCGGTGATAACACCTTTCCAGTCTGAGTACCCCTTATCCACGCATCCCGCCACACCATAGTTCCTAGCCCATTTCCAATACACCGTCGCAAGCCTCGAAGCACCACATCCCGAGCTCCTAAAATCCCACGCCAAGTATAGCTCGGGTTATTACCACACCCCGCAGCTAAAAAGTCACCCTCCTCATAATACTTACCACGCATAATACGTGTGGGAAATAATCTGTATACTTCCCTTTAACATGAAGGATTATAACGATATAATAAAGATGATCTATGGTCATAAAATAAAATACATAAGCATAAGTAAAAAGATTTAGAATTAACCTCGGGTCCTTGCAAAATTGGCCGAAGAACAATATCAAAATTGATATTCGCCTATTAGTTGCACCCAAGACGATCTAAGATATACCCTTTGCTTATGCTAGAAATCAATCTAAAATTTTCTGTAAAATTTTATTGTCTTTGTGTTTTTTGTGATGAGAAGGAGGAGGCTAGGTCAGAAAAAGAATTAGGTTAGAAATAATTCTCCACCTTTCTTTTTATATAGACCGAAATCCGAAATCAATTAGGAAAGATTTATATCTCCTAATTTCGGCTAACATTGACCGAAATAAGGAATAAAATTTCCTTATTTTTTGGTCTTTCCAAAAATATATAAAGTGTGTTAAATTGTCATCTAGTGAGGATTGAACCCATGACCTCTTGGCTTGTGTACCCTCACTATTACCACTATGACACATTCAACTTGTTGATATTAAATACAACTGATTATATTTAATTACGAATTAACAGATTAATTCTTTCAAACTAACCTTATATATATTTAATTAAATATAACTTATTATATTTAATTTACGAATTGACATTAATTAATGTCTCAACTTAATATTATTTAATTTTCATTAAATAATTATCTCATCAACACATTGACTAACTTTTTAGTCATTTTGGGCATCAATGTAATTATATTTCTATAACCACATTTCTCAAATACGTCCTATAGGTGTGACCTTTAGGGACCAGTTGATCACCGCCATCTGTATGATAATAACGTCAAACTTTCTAGCAAGCCAACCGTTATTAGGTAAACGTTAATCAACTGATTAAATATACGAAGTATACCCTTGTGAACCTGTAAGAGATTTACAAATGTTATCACACTAATTTGTGGAGGACACCAGCTCCAACAAACTCCCACTTGTCCTCACAAGTGTATGTGCGATAACCGATTCTCATATCCTTTAAAATTTCTCCCACTCAATGTAAAACAATTTGCAAATCCGAATTCACAAAGGTCGTATTTTACAAGTGATCGGTATCAAGAGTGGTTTTCCCGACTAGAGAGTAACTTAACTGATAAACGAATCAACATTCGAGCATGGCCATGCATTTCAGTTACAACTCCTCGAGTGGCCTTGAGAAATAACTATACCTGATAAGGGATGGATATTTTCCTCAACTCAAATCTTGCAGGTGTAAGCACAGTATGAAATGACCCAGAAAAAATCTACTTAGCCTCAGTTACGGTAGACCGTGAGAAAGAAACCAAAGTCACCCAAAAACTGCCTTAATCTCAAGAGACATTGATAGTCAAAAGAATCGACTCTAGGTACACAATAGATGTCCTATCCACGACCTGGCACCGAATGTTATAGAACATTTAGGACTCCATTACGTTGTCACAAATAAAAATTGTCCTACGAGGTATCGTCATAATCTCGTATCTGTGATCGATTAGTCAACCGTTTAACTTATGGCTCGTTGAACCCACCATCAATCGACTGCACAATATAATAGCCGGAGTTATCAGCTCACATTGGCGATTACGGATAAAAACAAATATAATGTATTCAGTTCACTTTGTGGCGTTCAATGTTGTCAGTACAATCCACATGGAAAACAAAATATTATATATATAAAACGATGAAGTTATAAATAATATATGAAAAAGATAATGCATCAAATCCATAATCAAGTACTACAACTTAGGAACATGTTTAATTCCCATGGAATTAACATGCCCTACATGCTTATCATAATTCAACGGTTTGGTGAGAGGATCTGCGATGTTATCATCCGTCGCAATCTTGTCAATCACTATCTCTTCTTGCTAATCACGGATCAGGTGAGCCTTCCGTAGTACATGTCTAGATTTGTTGCTAGACTTTGGCTCCTTAGCCTGGAAGATGGCACCTCTATTGTCACAATAGATGGTGATCGGGTCATTCGAACTAGGAACTACCGAAAGCCCTTGTAAGAATTGACGCATCCATATCGCTTCCTTTGCTGCCTCCGAAGTGGCATAGTACTCGGATTCAGTAGTAGAATCTGCTACAACACTCTGTTTGGAACTCTTCCAGCTGACCGCAGCATCATTAAGAGTGAAGACGAACCCGGACTGAGATTTTGAATCGTCTCGATCCGTTTGGAAGCTAGCATCTCACAGAATCGGTTGCGCATAGCTTAGTATCGCCTCCATAAGTCAATACCCAATCCCTAGTCCTCCGTAGGTACTTGAGGCTATTTTTGACTGCTATCCAGTGTGTTTCACCTGGAGTCTTTTGGTACCGACTCGTCATACTCAATGCATATGCCACGTCTGGACGTGTGCATATCATGGCATACATGATCGATCCTATTGCAGAAGCATAAGGAACACGACTCATGCGCTCAATACCTTCAGGCGTCGTGGGTGACTGACACTTGCTCAACTGCATCCCAGTCGTCATAGGAAGGTTCCCCTTCTTGGAGTTGGTCATGCTGAACCTCTCAAGAACCTTATCTATATAAGACTCCTGACTAAGTGATAACATCCGTCGTGATCTATCTCGGTAGATACGGATTCCCAAAATACGCTGTGCCTCACCCAGATCTTTCATCTGGAAGTGGTTCTTCAACCATTCTTTAACCGAAGAAAGGAGAGGAATGTCATTCCCAATCAAGAGTATGTCATCGACATACAATATCAAGAATACAATCTTGCTCCCACTCGACTTGATATATAAGCATGGTTCTTCGACCGATCAAGTGAAACCATACTCTTTTATCACTTGGTCGAAACGATGATTCCAACTCCGAGAAGCTTGCTTAAGTCCATAAATGGAACGCTTAAGCTTGCACACTTTCTTAGGATGTTTAGGATCTATGAAACCTTCGGGTTGCACCATGTACAACTCTTCCTCCAAATAACCGTTTAAGAAGGCGGTTTTCACATCCATTTGCCAAATCTCATAATCATGAAATGCGGCAATCGTTAGGATTATCCTAATGGAACGTAACATGACTACAGGTGCAAAAATATCATCATAATGCAATCCTTGCACTTGAGTGAAACCTTTTGCCACAAGTCGTGCCTTATAGATATCTGGTTGCGCGTCTACAAAACGCTTTATTTTGTAAAGCCATTTGCACTGTAGAGGTTTTACCTTATTAGGTAAATCAACTAGATCCCATACGTTATTCTCATACATGGAGTCCATCTCGGATTGCATGGCTTCGAGCCATAGCTTTGAGTCGGAACAGGCCATAGCACCTTTATAGGTTTGTTGGAGTTGGTGTCCTTAACAGTTAGTGCAAGGACTTATAAACCTCTAAAAAGGATCAAAGGGCATACTTTTGGTATTATTATCAGTTGATCCACGTTTATCAATAACGGTTGGCTTGCTAGATAAGTTTGACGTTATTGTCATACAGATGGCGGTGATCAACTGGTCCCTAAAAGTCACACCTATAGGATACGTTCGAGAGATGTGACGGTATGAAAATACTGTCATGTAGATGCCAATTTTGACTAACCAGTTAGTCCGAGTTATTTGACTAGTAATTAGTCAAATATGTGATGTTGAGATATTATATTTAATACGGATTAAATATCATGGGCTAAGGCGAATTAACCAGTTAATTCGTAAAATTAAATATAAAACGATTTATATTTAATTAAATGTATATTGAATATAATTATACAATACTTTTTTTTATCGGACACGAATTAATAATTCAATAACCCGTATTATTAGCCGATGCCTTAATTTCCGATAACCGATAAATGTGATTTATAATCAAACCGCGTCATATACATTTAGTCATTGGGGTTCGGACTACGAGTCAAATAGAAGAGGAAATGGAAAAGCCCATTTCCTCCCCATGGACTCGGCTTGGCCGAATTAGGAGAACAAAAAGGAGAGCCTCCTCCTTCTTGAAAAACCTAATCATCATTAGTAAAAAACAATTAGGGTTTCGAAGAGCATTCTTCTCTGTAGAAACCGAGATCTCACATCTCAAGCAAACTCACATCAGTTCTCCCAATATTGCAAGGCAATCGGAGAACACGTTCTAGCACAAGGGCATATCTCGGACAAGGTCTTGGGTGCAACAATTAGGAGGGAATCTCATTTGATTTCTGTTCTTTACGCCGCACTATAAGGACCCGAGGTTGATTCTAATTCCTTTATCGTTTCTATATTGTATTTATGTTTTATGACGATATTCGCATGTTAAATTTACATTATAGTCCTAAATTTAAAGGGTAGTATACGGATATTAACCCACAAGTGGTATCAGAGCGAGGCCACGTGAATTTTTCCATGTGTTTTTCATAAAACGATCTTGAAACTATTTTGCTTTTGTCTCGAAAACCGTGCCTAGTATACACGGCAGAAATTTTTGAAACCGTGTCATGTATTACACGGAAATTTCATCTTGTTTTCGTTTTTGATTTATGCATATTGTTGTGTTATACGGAGATTATAACAATATGTCATGTTTTATCAATTATAAAATTGTTTTTGATGTGTTTTTGATCAATTTTGCGAATGATTTATTCATCAAAACAGTTTTCACGAGGGTTTGAAGTTTTCAGAGGTTTTAGCACTCGATCGACCAAGTTTTTAATCGATCGAGTGGTTTTTCTGACAAGTTTTTGCTCGATCGAGTCCTTGTTGTACTCGATCGACCTGCTTTTAAAACTCCACTGCTCGATCGAGGAGTCCTCGTACTCGATCGAGCAGTATTGCTGATATAAGTCCTCGATCGACCACCAGTTCTGTCGATCGAGTACCTCCTGATTAGCATACCTCTCGATCGACTTGCAGTTCAGTCGATCGAGCCCTCCTGTCCCTCGATCGAGCACTTATGTCCCTGGATCGAGGGATTTCGTCTTTGACAGCTTTGAAAATTTGTTTCTTTTGATTTAAATTTTCTTTTGGCTTCAATATGTACTTTATACGGATATAGTACACTCGCTATGATTGTGAAACGGTTCACACACGTACCATTAAGTTATTTTAAAGCGTTTTTAAAGTAACGGATTGTAATGGATTAAAATTAAATGATAGAAGCGGTTTTATCACATGAATTTTAATCATTAAAAGGTGGTTTGGATAATTTTAACATAATTACGGAATTATGTCACGAATGAATTTTTTTTAGTTGATGCATTTTTATTTATCGTTAATTATGAATGTTTTTGAATGCCTTTTATTACGTATTTATTTATTTATTTTGCAAACGGTTGTAACTTAGTGTGGCCTTAGTAGAACGTGTTACCGTAATGATGGAACACGGTCTTGGTTGTATTTTGAGATCTCGTATCTCCGTTTTGGATTTTTCACTTGTAATTACAGTTTTTAATTAGAATGTAATTAGGTTTATATTTTGTAATTCTAATTGTAATTTTTGAGAAGACCAAAGACGGAGACCAGATGCTCACTCCCGCTAACTGGATCAAGATGGAACAACAAGACAAGCTTCTTGGGTCCAACGGTGGATTCCAAAGTTGTATTTTGTTCTTTTTATTAGGATAGGCCACACTAGGAAATTTTATTTACGTATTGCATTCAATTATTTATGTTATCGTAACGATAGTATGCATCATATTCCGCCTAAAACCAAACCACCTAATAATTGCATGAAAACTGACACATATAGAGGTCACGAGTTAGTTTTCCTTGACATTCGTATGTCACACGTTTTTCAAAGCCATCATCCAAATAAATTCATTCACGACAAACGCTAGTTATTCGTTCACTTAAAATGAATTATAATTTTGTTGATGGGATCTTCCTCGTATAAACAAAAATTGAGAACGGTCTTTATAGGTCAAACTCCAATGAGTCCCTTCTTCGTCGGTAGGCATAATATGACCCCTTCTACGTTGGGTAAGTTGGAACCGATTGACCTATTTTATCTCAACACTATGATCACTCGTACGATCCTGTGATTATGGTGGACTATAGATAGGATTTACAAAATCTATCGACCAAGAGTTCTTCCTAAGAATTAGCTAAACAGTTGGCTTATCGGTTTACGAAATTGAGTCTTGGGATCACTTGTATCATTCTTGAGGGAGATCAATTATGCAAGTGGGAGAGTCTACATGTTTAAAATGAATTTTAAAATAGACTTAAATCACCTCGATGAGTTGCTTATTTCGTTTTGTTTTTCTTTCTTTTTCAGTGTAGATCACGATTTTAAATCGCTAAAACAACAAATGGTCTGGTTCAAGTGATAACCCAATGCCAAGTGCCACATTGGACCGTGAGTCCTGGCTTCGGATCTTCATGAATCGGATGAATCGCTACTCGATCAAGAATGATGGATCCAACTTCGCGACCGGGAGGCGGCATTACGGAATGCTTAGCTCACGACGGGAAGCTCAAATATCTCTTGGAGCCCATCCCGCAAACCCAGGTCCCACGGCTAGAGCTGCAAAATCACCAAGTTTAATGATTTCGTATGGAAGCGGTGCGATTAAAAACGTACTCATTTTTGCAATGGAACCCAATTTGCATAAACGCTTCATAGCCCATGGTGCAAACAAGATTTTCACCACGCTCACCAAGGAATTCTCGAAAGCACCGAGAATCGTGACTTATGAGCATACCACTCGCTTCTTTGATGCGAGACTCCGAAGGGCCAACCGGTTAGCCCACACATTCTCGAAGCATGATTGAGAATGTCGAAAACCGAGACCTTTAATCGTAACATCAGCGAGAACATTGTTATCGACCGCATACTTCACTCACTCCACGATGGTTATTCGCAATTTAGAGCGAATTACTATATGAATGATTTGAAGAAAACTCCCCATGAACTGCACTCCCTTCTCGTACAGACCGAGAAGGACATGAAGTCCAGTGGGAGCATGAAACAGGATGTTCTCGTTGTGTCAAATAAAGGGAAGGGTAAGGGCAAAGCTCCGGCAAACCTAGCAGAGGCAAGGCGAAGTTCAAGAAGTCCGGTTCGGTAAGAGTGGGCCTGGTGAGTCGAGCACCTCATCAGGCGCGACAAAGAGCAAAATGGATAACATGGAATGCCATCACTGCCACAAGTCCGGGCACTTTGAGACGCACATGTCCTGTTTACCATGAGGACATAAAAGCGGGTCGTGTTAAACTCCTTGGTATGTCTTCTTCTTCTACTTTTATTCATATGATTGAGATTAACCACGCAAGTTACGGAACTTGGGTACTTGATACTGGTTGTGGTTCTCATCTGTGTAATCATGTGCAGGGCCTCCGAAATCTCGAACCTCTCGCAAAGGGTGAGGTTGACTGCGTCTTGGGAATGGAGCAAGAGTGGCTGCCGTCTCGAGGGGAACATATGTGATCCAGCTTCCTAGCGGATTTGAGTTATCATTATATGATTGCTATTATGTTCCTAGTCTTTCGAAAAACATTATTTCAGTTTCTGCACTTGACAAACTCGGATTTTCATTTGTAATTGAGAATAATACTTGCATTTTCTCTTTACACGATATGATTTACGGCAAGGCAGTCTCCATGAATGGAATTTATGTTTTAGATCAGACCACCGAAATATTACACGTAATGAATAAAAAGTTAAAGGTTGGTGACAAAGATCAAACGTATCTATGGCACTGCCGCATGGGACACATTAATGAGAAACGCGTAAAACAGCTCATCAAACATGGAGCTATCTCGGCCTTTGATTTTCAATCATTTGGCACGTGTGAATCATGTCTCATCGGTAAGATGACTCGTATTTCCTTCAAAGGTGTTGGAATGCGCGCTGCTGACCTATTAGGACTCATACACACGGATGTATATGGCCCTATGTCAATCACCGCACGAGAAGGCTATAGGTATTTCATCACTTTCACGGACGACTTAAGTAGATATGGATATGTCTACTTAATGAAGCACAAAAGTGAATCCTTTGAGAAATTCAAGGAATACCAGAATAGGGTACAGAACCTATTAAATAGAAAGATTAAAACACTGCGTTCGGATCGTGGTGGCGAGTATCTTTCTCACGAGTTTGATCAACACCTCAAAGACTGTGGGATTGCCCTACAGTTAACTCCACCGAACACCTCAATTGAATGGTGTGTCCGAACGGAGAAATCGAACACTACTTGATATGGTTCGATCCATGATGAGTCACACGGTTTTACCCGATTCATTATGGGGTTATGCTCTTTTGTCGGCCGCTCTAATACTTAATCAAGTCCGTCTAAAGTCATTGACAAGACTCCATATGAACTATGGAAGTGAACGGTCCCTAACTTGTCCTTTATACGGGTTTGGGGCTGCGAGGCTTATGTCGGTGGAGACCAAGATAAGCTCGGCCCGCGATCGGTCAAGACATACTTTATAGGCTATCCTAAAGGAACACGTGGTCATTACTTCTATTCGCCAACCGAACAACGCGTTTTTGTTGCGGCTAGTGCGACATTCTTAGAGAAGGAATTTCTCGAGAATGCAAAGAGTGATAGAACCTTCGACCATCGAGATTCCAGAACCAAACACCGAGCAACTATTGGAGGAACCTATTCCTTCAATCCCGGCTGCGGTTAACATTCCTGAGGAACCTAGAAGGTCGGGAAGAGTCTCTATTCCTCCAGACAGATACATTGGTATGGTCGAGGAACATGACATAGATGACGTGCTACTCTTAACGAGTAGTGAACCCGCAACCTATAAAGGTGCCATGACTAGTTTCGACTCAAAGCTATGGCTTGAGGCCATGCAATCCGAGATGGACTCCATGTATGAGAACAACGTGTGGGATCTTGTTGACTTACCCGCTAAGGTTCGTCCCCTTCAATGCAAATGGCTTTACAAGATAAAGCATTCTGTGGAAGGTCAACAAGATATCTACAAAGCACGACTAGTTGCTAAAGGTTTCACCCAAGTGCCAGGTTTGCACTACGATGAGATTTTTGCACCCGTAGTCATGCTGCGTTCCATTCGGATTATCTTAGCGATTGCCGCTTTTCATGACTATGAAATTTGGCAAATGGACGTGAAGACCGCCTTCTTAAACGGCTTTTTGGAGGAAGAGTTGTACATGGTACAACCCGAAGGTTTCATTGATCCAGTACATCCTAAGAAAGTGTGCAAGCTTAAGCGTTCCATTTATGGACTTAAGCAAGCATCAAGGAGTTGGAATCATCGCTTCGACCAAGTGATAAAAGACAATGGATTTACTCGATCGGTCGAGGAACCATGTCTATATATCAAGTCGAGTGGGAGCAAGATTGTAACAACCACGGTAAAACAAGAATGCAAATTAAGTTCAAGGTGGCGGAAACACCTCGACACCGCGGTGGCTACTAAATAAAACCAAGTGCTCAAATGGAAATATAAGGTCTACGGGGAATAAATACCCCTATAACCAAAAGGAAATAAAAGTTTTAACCAAAGTCAAATAAAACTAAAAGAGTGCACTAAACAAAGGCGCTCGCTAGCTCACTCGATGCAACCCCAGACAAAATAAGCAACCATCATCCACCTGTCAGTCATAAGAATGACAGCCACAGTCAGTGGGGAGTAACTCGGACGTCCTCCCAGCCATATTACATCACGATAAAGCAACCAAGTAATTAAGATAGATCAATAATGAACAAATGACTTACCAGTAAACATATTATACAATTAAAATTATAAACTCATTATAAATTAATCATACTTTAAACTAAATAAATCAAATGACTCATTTAATAAAGGTAAACTTATTATACCAAACATATTAAATCAGTTACCACTCAGTAAGGCGAAACGTCAAGGCAACCCATCACTGTTACCTTATCCCTACGGTAGGACTACGATAAATATACGGTCCTAGTCTAAGTATGGCCACACTCTCGGGACAAACGCCCCGATTAGACGATCACCAAGCCTATAAACATTCGGGCTGATGACCCCATAGACTCCATATTAGCCTATAAACAACCGGGCTAATAGGACGACTCCAACCTGCCTAGACTGCCCATACACACAATACTAGGATATAAGTGAAGCGGATAATATAAGACGATTCATACTTACGTTGGCTAACTAATTAATATGGACAAACAATTATAAAACTTACGACATCGGTTGAATGCAAAAATGACAACAAAGATCCACAAACATGCTTTTAATATTATATACTACATATTATAGCATGACCGATCACCGATATAACTTTGCATGCAACATACTCCACTCTTTTGATTTAATAAGCAGGCTAAACGAAGGCACTAAAACTATCATTATTATTGTATATTATGTGAGTGTGGTTGTTGTATGTCCCCACACCACTTTCCTTTCTCTTCTTTCTGAGAACAAACACAAACAATTGCTTGTACCTACTCCTTCTTATTATATTTAATAAAACAATCATTTAAGATATGTATTAATTAGTGTATTAGTGTATGCATGCGTACGTAATTATGTTGCCCATTTGATATAATTATCACATCTTTTTCTTCCTACCCCATTCTGTTAGTGCGGCTAACAATAATTGCTCTCTTGTTGCCCATTTAATATTGTCAAGCCACATGACATTCCGTTGCTTCAATTAATATATTTATGTCGTCATCTCGATCACAATGGCAAATACTATCATAGTTATGTTTCCAGCGACTATACCGACTTCTTGTTTCACTCATTGGTTACAGTTTGATGTTATTCCCAACTATTTCCTTTGTGTGATTAAGGTAACACGATTCTACCGATCCTATTGTAATTACTATTGTTTGGGGTCGTATGATTATGTGCTAATTGAGATGCTTTTATGTGCTAGTAGTAAAATAAGAAGTCTAGCCTACTTTTCGTAAGTGTGCAACACCATTAATCCATTATTAAAACCAAAACCATCATTAGTTTTAATTACTAACTAGACGACAAGATTTAAAAACACTTAGCCGCGAGTCGATGTCAAAGAATCAATAGTTTAAATACAATACCAACCAAACTTTAAAATAATCACACAATGTTAGTGCGTACAAACCCGATTCCAATTCCCACTTCCAATCTCTCTATTTTTACTATAGATCCGAATTAATAATTGTATGATCATGATGATGATGTCGCTTATGAATTCAATAGTTTTCTTTTTCATGGTAACAACTAAATATAATATCTCACTCGTAAACTTACGTCGTCATATTTTATTGAATATACTATATACGCAAACGGTAATAGGACTAACATAACCAAACTACTAACAATCTTCATTTGATCAATCAACATAAGCCAAACGGGTAAATAACTTGCACCATTATTAAACAATCTAGCATACTAGACCGCAAAAATCATGACGTAATACCGAGGACAGTCGTCTACGTTACCTTTTTAGTGCTTAATCTTCAATGGAATCGTCAACAACGTAAGAGTCGGCGTCCGGGTCGTCCGAGTTTGAGCCTACGTCGAAATCGGAACGGAAACGGCGTTAAACATACACGTTTTAAAGCTACTGGACAACCTATTATATGAGGCGAAGTAAAACGGAAATGGTACGAATGGAAAGCTTACCGCGAGATGAAGAGAATGGCGCAAAAATTACTGGAAACCGTTAAGAAACGAGAGAGAACGGAATAGAAAATGGGAGTTTGCTAAGCTAGAATAATGAAGAAATAGAAGAGACTTGGTTTGCTGAAATTAGGACTTTGTTTGCTAACAACTCCTCATTATATATATATTATTTTAACCCTAAGAATACGAGGGATATCCATTAACCTATTTGAAAAGTGGGTTTGTTATTTTAATTGTCCACTTGATAAAGATATGCGGTCAATCCGTTACGGTTCTTTAAGAAACATAAAGTTGAAACTCGGTCTCCAGACGGTCTCACTACACAAAATAACGCGGTCTATTTAAAATAAATATGATGGTTTATAGAAATATTATATTATGGAATAAGCAAATTAAAACTCGAGACTAACTAATATTACGATGGAAAAAAAAAATGCGGGTGTTACAGTCTCCCCTACTTTTAAAAAGTTTCGTCCTCGAAACTTAACGCGAGAAAACGAAGTTAAAAAAAATGTGAAAGAAAGGATCGAATTAAATAGGACAATAATAATTAATCACCTCTCTCAAAAAGATGTGGGTGCTTTACTCGCATAGAGTCTTCAGTTTCCCATGTCTCTTCCTCGAACTTGTCGCACCTCCAAAGGACTTTCACTAAAGGTACAACCATATTTCTAAGGCGTTTTTCCTTCTTATCCAAGATGCGAATCGGTCGTTCCTCGTAGGTTAGGTTAGGCTCAATTTCCAAGACTTCAGTCTGCAGGACGTGACTGGGATCGCTAATGTACTTCCTCAGCTGAGAAACATGGAACACGTCATGAACCTTCCCAAGACTAGCTGGCAACTCCAACCTATACGCCACTGGACCAAATCTCTTGATCACCTCATAAGGACCCACATACTTAGGACTCAGCTTCCCTTTGATCCCAAACCTTTTAACACCCTTCATCGGAGAAACTTTGAGAAACACCTTGTCACCCACCTCGAACTCTAAAGGTCGTCGTCTTATATCTGCATAAGATTTTTGTCTATCTTGAGCTGCCTTCATCCTTTCTCGAATCAGTTTGACGCCGTCAATGGTCTCTTGTAGCTTCTCAGGACCCAATTCACGGACTTCACCAGCTTGATCCCAACATAATGGGCTGCGGCATTTCTTCCCGTACAAAGCCTCATAAGGAGCCATCTTGATGCTTGCATGATAACTGTTATTGTAGGAAAACTCGACCAAAGGTAAATTCTTCTCCCAACTCGCTTGAAAATCCAAGGCACAAGCACGGAGCATGTCTTCAAGGGTTTGAATAGTTCTCTCCGTCTGTCCATCTGTAGCGGCATGAAAAGCTGTACTCATCATTAACTTGCTACCCATAGCCTTCTCAACGCTTGCCAAAACGGAACAAAATCTTGGATCTCGATCGGACACAATCTCCAAAGGAACACCGTGATATCTTACTATCTCATTCACATAAGCACTTGCCAAACGATCTAAACTCCAAGTCTCCTTGATTGGCACGAAACGAGCACACTTCGTCAGACGATCCACGATCACCCAAACGGCATCTTTACCACCAACGCTTCTTGGCAATGCCATCACAAAGTCCATAGAGATAGACTCCCACTTCCAAGTAGGAATCGCCAACGGTTGCAACAAACCACCTGGTCTCTTATGATCAATTTTAACTCACGACAAGTAAGACACTTACTCACATACTCAGAATGTCATTCCTCATGCGGGGCCACCAAAACGAGCTTCAAATCTTGATACATCTTATCACCACCGGATGCACTCGAATACGGTGTGTTATGCGCCTCACTCAAAATCTTTACTTTCAACTCGACATCGTCGTGATACACCATCTACCTCGAAACTTGAGAACCCCATCTGGATTGACTTCAAAACCAACAGCTTTACCACTATCCAACTTAGAACGGATCTCACCAATTTAGAATCGCCACTGCCTCTCTGGATCTCCCGAACAACTCCGGTTCAGCCACCATGGCATTCAGATATGCACTACTAGGTTCCACAAATTCCAAATTAAGCTTCCGGAATTCTGCACACAAATCATTTGGCAAAATTCGATAGAGTTAACAGAATGAACGGTCTTCCTACGAGAGCATCACTACAACATTGGCCTTCCCTTCATGATAAAGCAACTCCACATCATAATCATTAACCAACTCTAACCAGCGTCTTTGTCTCGCGTTTAAGTCCTTCTGAGTGAAAATGTACTTGAGACTCTTGTGGTCGGTGTAGATGCGGCATTGAACTCCAATCAAGTAGTGTCGCCATATATTAAGAGCATGTACCACAACTGCTAACTCTATATCGTGCGTCGGATAATTCACCTCGTGAACTTTCAACTGCCTTGAAGCATAAGCAATCACCTTTCTATTTTGCATCAGGACACACCCCAACCCATTCTTAGAAGCATCGCAAAAGATGTCAAACTCAACACCATCTTCGGGTAAGGTCAAAACAGAGCGAAGTCGGTCTTGCTTTCAACTCTTGAAAAGCTTTCTCACATGCCTCGGACAAATAAACTTTGATTCCTTCTTCAAGAATCGAGTCATCGGTCTCGCCAGTTTAGAAAAATCCTTGACAAATCACGGTAATAACCAGCCAAACCCAAGAAGCTTCGAATCTCATTGACACTAGTTGGACTCTTCCATTCCAAAACAGCCTCCACCTTAGATGGATCCACCATTACACCTTCCTTTGAGATGATATGCCCCAAAAACGACACCTCCTTTAACCAGAATTCACACTTAGAGAACTTTGCATACCATTTTTGTTTACGAAGAATATCGAGTATTGCGCGAAGATGCGCTTTATGCTCGTTCTCATCCTTGGAATAGATCAAGATGTCATCAATGAAAACCACCACACACTTATCCAAAAACTCCCCAACGTCCTATTCATCTCGGTCCATGAAAACTCGCAGAGCATTCGTCAAACCAAAAGGCATCACCTTAAACTCATAATGACCATATCTTGTACTAAAAGTCTGTCTTCGGGATGTCACCTCTTTAATCGAATCATGATAGCCCGATCTCAAATCAATCTTGAGAACACACCGCACCCCTCAACCGATCGAACAAATCATTAATCCTGGGCAACGGGTACTTATTCTTGATGGTCACGCGGTTCAGCTCACGGTAGTCTATACACAATCTCATACTACCATCCTTCTTCTTGACGAACAAAACAGAGCACCCCAAGGAGAAGCACTCGGCGGATAAAACCCTTCTCGATCATCTCATCTAATCGCTTCTTCAATTCTTGCAATTCGATAGGAGCCATACGATATGGAGCCTTCGCAATAGGTCCGGTCCCTGGTACAAGATCGATAGCAAACTCAACATCCTCTCCTGGAGGTATACCTGTAGCTCATCCGGAAAAACATCCGCATACCCACCGACAACCGAACATCTTCAAGTTTCGGTAACGATGGAGCATTCGTCACCACACATAGATACACTTCATGTCCTTTCCTCTGCATGCCAATAAGCTTCATTGCTGAAATTAACTTGATACATGGTTGCATTCTCATTCCCTTATAAGTCAACTTCGTACCACACGGACTCTTAAGAAAAAATCTTCCGGTCTCGGCATTGAAATCTAGCATCGTAACGAGATAACCAATCCATGCCTAGAATGATGTCAAACTCGGCTAAAGAGAAACTAATAAGAGTAGCTGGAAGGATAGATCCCACAATAGAGATAGGAACATCCTTGAATACCGTGGAACATGAAACAACTTCACGGACGGTAAAGATATAGGAGTGGTCTCAAATCGAGAATGGGAAACAAGAGCAAATTTCTTGGCAAAGGATACGGATATAAAAGAAAGAGATGCGCCAAGATTTCGAATAAAATATAAGCAGAATATCTCAAATCGTAAACATACCAAGAATCACATCCGGTGTGCCTCGGCCTCAAAGACGGCTCATCACGAAGATACGTCCCTTCGGCTTAGGAACATTCGGCCAAGAGGAGTAGTATCTTTCTTGGGACAATCAGCAGCTTTGTGACCTTGTTCTTTGCAATTATAACATCCCAAAGGATTACCCTTACAAATCCCTCCCTGGATGGTAGGTCTTCCGCAATCGTAGCATACTTTGTCCTTGCTTCGAACATTCTTCCTCAAATCCTTTCTGGTTCTCATGCTTGCCCTTCTTGAAATCAGGACTGCGAAGTAGAAGGAGTAAATGGCCTCTTGGAAGATTTAGCAGTCTCGGCTACCGCTTCAAGTCCGATGGCTTCAATAGCACCCTCACCAAAGAGCTTCATCGTAAACACGCGAATGTATCGGATCTCTTCTCACCATACCCGGATCTTAGCCTTTAACCCCGCCTGAAAAAGAAAGTCTTCTGGCTTCATTAGGAATCATAGGTTCAAAAAATGGGCTAGAGCATTAAACTGGTCAAGATATTCTTGTACGGACGAATCCCCTTGCTTGAAATTCAGAACTCGCCATCTTCGGGTGTTTCAATTGAGCAAGATAGAATCTTGCTTCCAAAAGAGTCTTGAATCTCTCCCACCAAAACATGGTTCCAAAGTAGCAAAGGGGGACCAGTCATAGCCCACCAATGATCCGCTTCCTTCTCGAGAAAATGTGCAAAGAATGTTAACTTTATCGGCCTCGCAACACGGCATGAATGAAATGCTTCTCCATGTCTCTCGGTCCACTCGACATCGACAGATCAACAGTTCCATCATAAATCTTGGCGTTACTCCTCGCAATCCGGCTTGCAATATTTGTATACTGGTTCTGGTTGTTGTTGTTGTTGTTGTGGTTGTTGTTGTTGTTACAATTCTGATTCTGGAGCAAATGAGTAAGAGCTTCGAGAATCGCATTGTTCACGTTACAGTGTCCGCTGTCATCTTTACTCAAAATAAGCCGAGGTTAGACCCTAACAATGGTGCTAATCACCCAAGCAAACAAACACATGCAGCCTACCACCTTAGGTCCTTAACTGTCTACCCATCTCTCACTTTAGTCATTAAGGTTAAGCTTAAAATTTAATATTTTATTTGGGTTTACCGAGTGTAAGCGTCGGGAGCAACCATGCTCGATACCAACTCGTAACAACCACGGTAAAACAAGAATGCAAATTAAGTTCAAGGTGGCGGAAACACCTCGACACCGCGGTGGCTACTAAATAAAACCAAGTGCTCAAATGGAAATATAAGGTCTACGGGGAATAAATACCCCTATAACCAAAAGGAAATAAAAGTTTTAACCAAAGTCAAATAAAACTAAAAGAGTGCACTAAACAAAGGCGCCGCTAGCTCACTCGATGCAACCCCGCACAAAATAAGCAACCATCATCCACCATCACCATAAGAATGACAACCACGATCATGGGGAGTAACTCGGACGTCCTCCCAACCATATTACATCACGATAAAGCAACCAAGTAATTAAGATAGATCAATAATGAACAAATGACTTACCAGTAAACATATTATACAATTAAAATTATAAACTCATTATAAATTAATCATACTTTAAACTAAATAAATCAAATGACTCATTTAATAAAGGTAAACTTATTATACCAAACATATTAAATCAGTTACCACTCAAGAAGGCGAAACGTCAAGGCAACCCATCATCATTACCTTATCCCTACGGTAGGACTACGATAAATATACGGTCCTAGTCTAAGTATGGCCACACTCTCGGACAAACGCCCGATTAGACGATCACCAAGCCTATAAACATCCGGGCTGATGACCCCATAGACTCCATATTAGCCTATAAACAACCGGGCTAATAGGACGACTCCAACCCGCCTAGACCGCCCATACACACAGCTACTAGGATATAAGTGAAGCGGATAATATAAGACGATTCATACTTACGTTGGCTAACTAATTAATATGGACAAACAATTATAAAACTTACGACATCCGTTGAATGCAAAATGACAACAAAGATCCACAAACATGCTTTTAATATTATATACTACATATTATAGCATGACCGATCACTGACATAACTTTGCATGCAACATACTCCACTCTTTTGATTTAATAAGCAAAGCTAAACGAAGGCACTAAAACTATCATTATTATTGTATATTATGTGAGTGTGGTTGTTGTATGTCCCCACACCACTTTCCTTTCTCTTCTTTACGAGAACAAACACAAACAATTGCTTGTACCTACTCCTTCTTATTATATTTAATAAAACAATCATTTAAGATATGTATTAATTAGTGTATTAGTGTATGCATGCGTACGTAATTATGTTGCCCATTTGATATAATTATCACATCTTTTTCTTCCTACCCCATTCTGTTAGTGCGGCTAACAATAATTGCTCTCTTGTTGCCCATTTAATATTGTCAAGCCACATGACATTCCGTTGCTTCAATTAATATATTTATGTCGTCATCTCGATCACAATGGCAAATACTATCATAGTTATGTTTCCAAATGACTATACCGACTTCTTGTTTCACTCATTGGTTACGCTTTGATGTTATTCCCAACTATTTCCTTTGTGTGATTAAGGTAACACGATTCTACCGATCCTATTGTAATTACTATTGTTTGGGGTCGTATGATTATGTGCTAATTGAGATGCTTTTATGTGCTAGTAGTAAAATAAGAAGTCTAGCCTACTTTTCGTAAGTGTGCAACACCATTAATCCATTATTAAAACCAAAACCATCATTAGTTTTAATTACTAACTAGACGACAAGATTTAAAAACACTTAGCCGCGAGTCGATGTCAAAGAATCAATAGTTTAAATACAATACCAACCAAACTTTAAAATAATCACACAATGTTAGTGCGTACAACCTGATTCCAATTCCCACTTCCAATCTCTCTATTTTTACTATAGATCCGAATTAATAATTGTATGATCATGATGATGATGTCGCTTATGAATTCAATAGTTTTCTTTTTCATGGTAACAACTAAATATAATATCTCACTCGTCGCTTACGTCGTCATATTTTATTGAATATACTATATACGCAAACGGTAATAGGACTAACATAACCAAACTACTAACAATCTTCATTTGATCAATCAACATAAGCCAAACGGGTAAATAACTTGCACCATTATTAAACAATCTAGCATACTAGACCGCAAAAATCATGACGTAATACCGAGGACAGTCGTCTACGTTACCTTTTAGTGCTTAATCTTCAATGGAATCGCAACAACGTAAGAGTCGGCGTCCGGTCGTCCGAGTTTGAGCCTCGTCGAAATCGAACGGAAACGGCGTTAAACATACACGTTTTAAAGCTACTGGACAACCTATTATATGAGGCGAAGTAAAACGGAAATGGTACGAATGGAAAGCTTACCGCGAGATGAAGAGAATGGCGCAAAAATTACTGGAAACCGTTAAGAAACGAGAGAGAACGGAACTGCCGAAAATGGGAGTTTGCTAAGCTAGAATAATGAAGAAATAGAAGAGACTTGGTTTGCTGAAATTAGGACTTTGTTTGCTAACAACTCCTCATTATATATATATTATTTTAACCCTAAGAATACGAGGGATATCCATTAACCTATTTGAAAAGTGGGTTTGTTATTTTAATTGTCCACTTGATAAAGATATGCGGTCAATCCGTTACGGTTCTTTAAGAAACATAAAGTTGAAACTCGGTCTCCAGACGGTCTCACTACACAAAATAACGCGGTCTATTTAAAATAAATATGATGGTTTATAGAAATATTATATTATGGAATAAGCAAATTAAAACTCGAGACTAACTAATATTACGATGGAAAAAAAAAATGCGGGTGTTACAAAGATTGTCTTCCTAATATTGTATGTTGACGACATACTCCTGATTGGGAATGACATACCTCTCTTAACTTCGGTGAAAGTATGGTTGAAAAACCATTTCCAGATGAAAGATCTGGGAGAGGCACAACGAATTCTAGGCATCCGTATCTATCGAGATAGATCACGTCGGATGTTATCTCTCAGTCAGGAGTCTTACATAGACAAAGTCCTAGAGAGATTCAGCATGACTAACTCCAAGAAGGGGTTTCTTCCTATGGCTCCAGGGGTGCATTTGAGCAAGTCTCAGGCACCAGAGACACCGGAAGAGAAAGAGCGCATGACCCGGATTCCTTATGCTTCGGCTATAGGATCAATCATGTATGCCATGATATGCACACGTCCAGACGTGGCATATGCATTGAGTATGACAAGTCGATTCCAACAAAGAACCAGGTGAACCACATTGGTTGGTCAAGAACATTCTTAAGTACCTACGGAGGACTAAAGATTGGGCATTGACTTATGGAGGCGATCAAAAGCTATGCGAACCGTTACGCAGATGCTAGCTTCCAAACGGATCGAGATGACTCGAAATCTCGGTCTGGATTCGTTTTTACTCTTAATGGCGCCGGTCACCGAAGAGTTCAAACAAACTGTCACAAAGAGATTCTACGACTGAGTCCGAGTACTATGCCGCGTCTGAAGCTACAAAGGAAGCGATATGGATGCGTCAATTCTTACATGGGCTCTCTGTAGTGCCTAGTTCGAATGACCCGATCACCATCTATTGCGACAATAGTGGTGCCATCTTCCAAGCTAAGGAGCCAAAGTCTAGCAACAAGTCTAGACATGTACAACGGAAAGCTCATCTAATCCGGGATTACGTGGAGCAAAAGACAATAGTGATAGAAAAGATTGCTAGAGATGATAACATAGCAGATCCTCTCACTAAAGCATTACGACAAGATAAGCATGAAGGGCATGTTAATTCCATGGGAATTAAACGTGTTCCTAAGTTGTAGTACTCTTTTATGGATCAGATTCATCCTCTCTTGTACTCTATACGACATCATCGTTTTGATATTTTATATATATTTTGTTTTTCATGTGGAATTGTACGACAATTTTGAACACCACAAAGTGATCGAACAAACATCATATCTTTTTCAAATTAATTGCCCACATGAGCTGATAACTCTGGCAATTATTTTGTGACGTTGGTTGATGGTGGGTTCAACGAGCCATAAGTCAACAAGTTGACTGACCAATCACAGAGGCGATTTATACGGATATTTCGTAGGACACAATTGTGACATCGACGTGGAGTCCTAAATGTTTTATAACATTCGTGCCCGGTCGTGGATAGGACCTCCATGGTGATCCTAAGAGTCGATTCTTTGACTATCGACGCCTCTTGAGACTAAGGCCGATTTTGGGTGACTTTGGTTTCTTTCTCACGGTCATCCGTAACAGGGGCCAAGTAGATTTTTTCTGGGTCATTTCATGTTGTGCTTAGATCGGAAGGAGTTCGAGTTGAAGGAAATATTCAGCCTTTATCGGTACTTGATATTTCTCGGGGCCACTCGAGGAGTCAGAATCGAAATGCATGGCCATGCCTCGGATACGGATTCGTTTTATCGCTTAAGTTACTCTCTAGTCGGGAAACCACTCTAGATACAGATCGATTGTAAAATACGACCTTTGTGGATCCAGATCCGCAAATTGTTTTACATTGAGTGGGAGAAATTTTAAATGAATATGAGAATCGGTTATCGCACATACACTTGTACGGACAAGTGGGAGTTTGTTGAGCTTGTGTCCTCCAGTTAGTGCGGATAACGTCATTGCACATACACTTGTACGGACAAGTGGGAGCTTGTTGGGGTTAGTGTCCTTAACGGTTAGTGCAAGGACTTATAAACCTCTAAAAGGATCAAAGGGCATACTTTTGGTATTATTATCGGTTGATCCACGTTTATCAATAACGGTTGGCTTGCTAGATAAGTTTGACGTTATTGTCATACAGATGGCGGTGATCAACTGGTCCCTAAAAGTCACACCTATAGGATACGTTCGAGAGATGTGACGGTATGAAAATACTGTCATGTAGATGCCAAAATTGACTAACCATTTAGTCCGAGTTATTTGACTAGTAATTAGTCAAATATGTGATGTTGAGATATTATATTTAATACGGATTAAATATCATGGGCTAAAGGCGAATTAACTAGTTAATTCGTAAAATTAAATATAAAACGATTTATATTTAATTAAATGTATATTGAATATAATTATACAATACTGTTTTTGTCGGACACGAATTAATAATTCAACTAACCCGTATTATTAGGCGATGCCTTAATTTCCGATAACCGATAACGCTTTATAATCAAACCGCGTCATATACATTTAGTCATTGGGGTTCGGACTACGAGTCAAATAGAAGAGGAAATGGAAAAGCCCATTTCCTCCCCATGGACTCGGCTTGGCCGAATTAGGAGAACAAAAAGGAGAGCCTCCTCCTTCTTGAAAAACCTAATCATCATTAGTAAAAAACAATTAGGGTTTCGAAGAGCATTCTTCTCTGTAGAAACCGAGATCTCACATCTCAAGCAAACTCACATCAGTTCTCCCAATATTGCAAGGCAATCGGAGAACACGTTCTAGCACAAGGGCATATCTCGGACAAGGTCTTGGGTGCAACAATTAGGAGGGAATCTCATTTGATTTCTGTTCTTTACGCCGCACTATAAGGACCCGAGGTTGATTCTAATTCCTTTATCGTTTCTATATTGTATTTATGTTTTATGACGATATTCGCATGTTAAATTTACGTTATAGTCCTAAATTTAAAGGGTAGTATACGGATATTAACCCACAAGGTTGCGGGTTCATTACTTTCTAGAAGTAAAACATCATTCTCCTCGACCATACCAATGTATCTGTCCGGAGGATGAGAGTCTCTACCCGACCTCCTAGGTTCCTCAGGAATATTAACCGTATCATTAGTTGGAGGTACAGCTTCCTCCATCTGTTCCTCGGTTGTTGGTTCTGGAATCTCCGACAGCTCGAAAGTTCTATTACTCGACTTGTTCTCGAGAAATTCTTTCTCTAAGAACGTCGCACTAGCCGCAACAAATACTCGATGTTCGGTTGGCGAATAGAAGTAATGACCAAATGTTCCTTTTGGATAACCTATAAAGTATGTCTTGACCGATCGCGGGCCGTGCTTATCCTTGTGTCTCCACTTGACATAAGCCTCGCAGCCCCAAACCCGAATAAAGGACAAGTTAGGTACCGTTCCCTTCCACATTTCATATGGAGTCTTGTCGACAGCTTTAGACGGACTTCGGTTAAGTATAAGAGCAAAATGACAAAGAGCATAACCCCATAATGAATCGGGCACTACCGTGTGACTCATCATGGATCGAACCATATCAAGTAAGGTTCGATTTCTCCGCTCGGACACACCATTTAATTGAGGTGTTCCAGGTGGAGTTAACTCAGAGAGCGATTCCACGATCTTTCAGGTGTTGATCAAACTCATTTGAAAGATATTCGCCACCCCGATCCGAACGGAGTGCTTTAATCTTTCTACCCAGTTGGTTCTGCCCTATTCTCGGTATTCCTTGAATTTCTCAAAGGACTCACTTTTATGCTTCATTAAGTAGACATATACGTATCTACTCAAATCGTCCGTGAAAGTGATAAAATATCTATAGCCATCTCTAGCGGTAATTGACATAGGTCCACATACGTCCGTATGTATGAGTCCTAATAGGTCACTAGCACGCATTCCAACACCTTTTAAGGAAATTCGAGTCATCTTGCCAATGAGACATGATTCACACGTGCCATATGCGTAAAAATCCGAATGAGGGAATAGTCCCATTATCGACGAGTTTCTTTACGCGTTTCTCATTTATGTGTCCCATTCGACAATGCCATAGATAGGTTTGATCTTTGTCACCAACCTTTAATTTCTTATTATTCATGTGTAATACTTCCGTGGTTTGATCTAAGATATAAATTCCATTCATGGAAACTGCTTTGCCATAAATCATTTCATTAAAAGAGAAAATGCAACTATTATCCTTTATTGAAAATGTAAAACCGTCTTTAGCAAGTACGGAAACAGAAATAATGTTCTTAGATAAACTGGGTACATAGTAACAGTTATTTAATGATAACTCAAAACCACTAAGGAGTTGGATTACATATGTTCCCTTTGAGGCGAAAGACTACTCGTGCTCCATTCCCGACTCGCAAGTCCACATCACCTTTTTCGAGAGGTATGATGTTCTTTAGGCCCTGCAAATGATTACACAGATGAGAACCACAACCAGATCTAGTACCCAAGTTCAAAACTTGCATGGTTAATCTCAATCATATGAATATAAGATGACATACCAACAGGAGCGACACGGCCTGCTTTGATGTCCTCACGGTAGACGGGACAGTTCCTCCTCCAATGTCCAGTCTTGTGACAATGGTGGCACTCTATGTCACCGCCCTTGCTCTTTGTCTTGCCCTGTGAGCCACTAGTCTCACCGGGCGCACTCTTACCGTTTCCTGGCTTCTTAAATTTTGGCTTACCTACAGCTAGGTCGCCATGAGCCTTGCCCTTACCTTTACTCTTGTTGTGAATCATGAGAACATCCTGATTCATGCTCCCACTCAATTTCATATCCTTCTCGGTCTGTACGAGAAGGGAGTGTAGCTCATGAGGACTCTTTTTAAAGTCATTCATGTAGTAGTTCGCCCTGAAAAGGGCAAAACCATCGTGAAGAGAATGAAGCATTCGGTCAATGACAATGCTCTCACTGATTCTACAATTCAGTGACTCCAGTTTCTCGACATTCTCAATCATGTGAAGAATGTGTGGGCTAACCGGTTGGCCCTTCTGGAGTTTCGCATCAAAGAAGCGACAGGTATGCTCATATGTGATGATTCTCGGTGCCTTTGAGAACTCATTTGTGAGCGTGGTGAAAATCTTGTTTGCACCTTGGGCAATGAAGCATCTCTGCAAATTGGTTTCCATTGCAAAGATGAGTACGTTCTTTATCGCACCCGCTTCCATAACGAAATCACTATAAGCGAGTGACTCGTTGGCTCCTGCATTTGGGCATGGGTTGACCGGTATTGGCTCAGTTAAATACCTGAGCTTACCATCAGCAGTGGCAGCATTCCGTAGTGCCGCCTCCCGATCCATAAAATTGGACCCATCATTCTTCAATCGAGTGGACTGATTCATTTGGTCCATGAACATTTTAAGCCAGGACGAACGATCTAGTGTGGCACTAGGCATTGGGATTGCGTTATTTCCACCATTTGTTGTAACAGATTATTGATAATAAGCGTGTTCTACATCAAAAGAAGAATAAAATAATAAGCTTGCATCGTTTTTATTTTAAATCTAATGAACTAATGTCATAACGCGAAGACTCAAAGACATTTATACAATTGACCTCCCTCAAGAATTATATAAATGACCCCAAGACTCAATTCTCTGTAAATTGATAAGCTAACCTTTTAGCTAATTCTACCGTTAGAATTCTTGGTCGATAAATTTCTGTAAATTCTATCTATAGTCCATCATAATCACGAGAAACTCTTTGGACTATGATGTTGAGGTAAACTAAGTCAACACAACTACTTACCCAACGTAGAAGGGGTCATATTAGGCCTACCGACGAAGAAGGGACTCATAGATGTTTGCCCTTATAAAGACTAATCTCAATTTCCGTTTTAGAGGAAGATCCCATCAACTTTTTAATTCATTTTAAGTGAACGATAATCTAGCATGCAAGAATGATTTAAACTAAGGTGATGGCTTAAAGACTGTGACATCTGCATGTCCATGAAAACTAACATACAACCTATATGAGTCAATTTTCATGCATTTTAGTAGTAGGTGGTTTGGTTTTAGGCGGAATATGATGCAATTACTAGCATGTGAATGAAAAGCAATAAAATGAAAAACGTAAACAAAAAACAGTAAAAGTCCTAGTGTGGCCTATCCTATCAAAATGAATAATAAATACAAGTTTGGAATCCATCCTTGGACCCGAGAAGCTTGTCTTGATGTTCCATCTTGATCCATGTAGCGGGAGTGAGCTTGAATCTTTATCTTTAGTCTTCTTTGAAATTACAATAAATAAAATTACATAATTGACCTATTAATTACATTCTAATTTCAAAAACCCAAAACTAAAATAAAGGAGATTCGAGATCTCATAATTACATAAAAATTATGTTTCCTTCATTACGAAAACATAATTGACTAAGGCCACACTAAGTATTACAAATTACAACCGATTGCAAAATTAAATACGTAAATAAAATTCATTCATTCGATTCATTCAACATAATTAAAAGCATCAACTAAAAATAAATTAAACATACATAATACAATAAATAAATTATGTTGATTAATTTATCCAAACCACCTATTTAAATTGAATTAAGTGACAATTCCGCAATTTAATCACATTAATTTCATACTTAATCCATATTATACTTGTAATATGAATTCTATCCGTCAAAAATTTTAAACTGCTTTAAAATAACTTGGTATCATTAAATTGTGAACCGATTCACAATAACTAATTGGCCAAAATAAAGAAAAATAAAACCCAATTCTCTAAATTTTACTCGGCCAAAAAAAACGAAAAGTCCCGTTTTTTTTTATTTGACACGGCTGAAAAAAAATAAAAAAAACAACTCCTTTCCTATTCTAATTAGGTAAATAGGAAAAACAAGGGAAAAAAAAATTTCCAAAAAAATTACTCTAATTTTTCGGCAAAAGCCAAAAAAAAACTTTCCTAATTTTTTTTTCTTTTTCACGGTTTACCAAAAATAAAATTAACATAAATTTTTTTTTTTTTTTTCGTAAACCCTAAAAAAAACGGCCTCCTTTTTTTTTCTTTTCTTTTTGCGGCAATTATGCCCTAAAACAAGATTTGATGATCAATTGTTTACCTTTGCTATTAGAACATGATTAGCATATGAAATAATAAACATGATTAATTTATATGCCAAAAACTCTATAGCAAAAACAATCTTTTAATCATAAACATGACGATTCCATTTGATTTTAACTTAATCTGCATTAAATCAAAAACTACCAATTCTTCATATGATAATTTTAACTGATTATAAACTATAATATGAAAAATAGAATGGAAGAACTATCATCAAACAGAAAAAGAAAAAAAACGCACAAAAACGGCATAAAAATTTCGATCCTAAAAAAAACGAAACCCTAAATTTTTTCTTCTTCTCGAAAATCTGATCGTTTACATGCAAATTTTATGAAAATCATCAAAATTAAAATCGTAGCCTTAAGCTCTGATACCACTTGTGGGAAATAATCTGTATACTTCCCTTTAACATGAAGGATTATAACGATATAATAAAGATGATCTATGGTCATAAAATAAAATACATAAGCATAAGTAAAAAGATTTGGA
Organism: Silene latifolia; assembly: GCF_048544455.1. Classification (NCBI taxonomy): domain Eukaryota; kingdom Viridiplantae; phylum Streptophyta; class Magnoliopsida; order Caryophyllales; family Caryophyllaceae; genus Silene; species Silene latifolia. The sequence goes on along the minus strand of NC_133538.1, from coordinate 215,650,162 downwards.
ATTAACCTCGGGTCCTTGCAAAATTGGCCTAAGAACAATATCAAAATTGATATTCGCCTATTAGTTGCACCCAAGACGATCTAAGATATACCCTTTGATTATGCTAGAAATCAATCTAAAATTTTCTGTAAAATTTTATTGTCTTTGTGTTTTTTGTGATGAGAAGGAGGAGGCTAGGTCAGAAAAAGAATTAGGTTAGAAATAATTCTCCACCTTTCTTTTTATATAGACCGAAATCCGAAATCAATTAGGAAAGATTTATATCTCCTAATTTCGGCTAACATTGACCGAAATAAGGAATAGAATTTCCTTATTTTTTGGTCTTTCCAAAAATATATAAAGTGTGTTAAATTGTCATCTAGTGAGGATTGAACCCATGACCTCTTGGCTTGTATACCCTCACTATTACCACTATGACACATTCAACTTGTTGATATTAAATACAACTGATTATATTTAATTACGAATTAACAGATTAGTTATTTCAAACTAACCTTATATATATTTAATTACATATAACTTATTATATTTAATTTACGAATTGACAGCTAATTCGTCTCAACTTAATATTATTTAATTTTCATTAAATAATTATCTCATCAACACATTGACTAACTTTTTAGTCATTTTGGGCATCAATGTAATTATATTTCTATAACCACATTTCTGAAATACGTCCTATAGGTGTGACCTTTAGGCACCAGTTGATCACCGCCATCTGTATGATAATAACGTCAAACTTTCTAGCAAGTCAACCGTTATTAGGTAAACGTTAATCAACTGATTAAATATACGAAGTATACCCTTGTGAACCTGTAAGAGATTTACAAATGTTATCACACTAATTTGTGGAGGACACCAGCTCCAACAATACGAGCCCACAAGCACCCCGGTTCCATCAACAAACGCCAAGCTTGCTTACCCAAAAGAGCCCGGTTCGAAGCATCGAAGTCCCTAAAACCCATACCCCCCATGCATTTCGGAGTACACATACGTTTCCACGACACCCATGAGATTTTATTCTTCTTACCCTCCTCTTGGCCCCACCAAAACCTCGACACAATCGCTCTAAGTTCATCACAAAAAGAAGCAGGGAGTTTAAACACACTCATCACATAGGTAGGGAGTGAATTGGCAACCGCCTTTATAAGAACCTCCTTACCCGCCCTAGACAATATTTTCCCACGCCACTCTTGCAAACGTTTATAGAGCTTATTGCGTACAATATCCGTGATTGGCTTCTTCGACCGTCCCACAACAGTTGGTAAACCAAGGTACCGTTCCTGCTCTCCACAATATGAACACCCAATCTTCCAGCAATGCGATTCTTCTTCTCCTCCGACACCCCGCGGCTAAACGACACCGTCGTCTTATCCAAATTGACCTTCTGTCCCGAAGCCAACTCATAACGCCCAAGAATATTCATTACCTCGGCTGCCTCCTCCTCACTCGCCTTTACGAAGAAAATGCTATCATCGGCTAATAATAAATGCGAGATAACCGGGGACTGTGCCGCCACCCGCAGCCCATGAAGTGAGCCCGCCACAACCGCCCTACGCATCAAATTAGACAAGACCTCCGCACATAAGATAAATAAGTATGGGGATAGTGGATCACCTTGTCTCAACCCACGAGCTGGCTGAAAAACCTCCTTCACATTACCATTTATAAGAACAGCTGAAGAGACCGTCGTAACACACGTCATAACTCTCTCCACCCATCCTCCATGGAATCCCATGACCCGCAGCAGCTGCTCCAAAAAGTCCCATTCGACCCGATCATATGCCTTTGCCATGTCTAACTTAATTGCCATATGCCCCTCCTTATGCCTCGAATTCTTCATAAAATGAAACATCTCAAACGCAATGAGCACATTATCCGTAATTAGCCTTCCTGGTGTAAAGGCACTTTGATTCTCCGACACAATATCATTTAAAAATAATTTGAGCCAGTTAGCTAGAATTTTCGAAATCAACTTATACACCACATTACATAAACTAATCGGCCTGAAATCACGGATTTTGTCGGGCGCCTTCTTCTTCGGGATCAAAACAATATGAGTATGATTAAGGGCAGATGGCATTGGTGCACCGTTTAACACTCCCAGAACCGTACTTGTTACTAACGGACCCACCACATGCCAATATGTCTGATAGAAGAGATAGTTCATTCCATCCGGTCCAGGAGCCTTAAGAGGGTGCATCTGATTTAGAGCTTCAATCACGTCCTCCTCGCTATAATTCCGCGACAGCAGCAGGTTCATATCCTCCGTTACCCACCCCTCCATGCCCTCAAAAATCCCATCAAAATCACGCTGAGGAGATGCCGTAAAGAGCTCAGTGAAGTAGTTCGTCGCAACTCTTGAAACAACTTCATCCCCATTTCTAACCACTCCCTCACCATCTACTTATTTACTTATAAAATTCTTCGCCTTACGTTGACCCGCTTGTTTGTGAAAGAAGCTCGTATTCTTATCCCCATCTTTGAGCCACAATGCCCGCGATCTTTGCCTCCAAAATTGCTCCTCCTGCAGGCACAAATCAGCAACTTCCTTCACCAATTTCCGCCTCTTACGCACTTCTTCAATAGACCGCCCACTCTCATTAAGTCTCGCAATTTGGCTTCTCTTTGACGCAATAGACTTCACAATTTTGCCAATACTTACTCGTTTCCAGACCTGAAGTTCCACAACACTCTCATTCAATGCCTCCACAAGGTCCATTCCCCCACGCTCAAAACCCCTCATCACCGCATCCTCACACCCCTCGGCCCCAACCCAAATTTGCTCGAACCTAAACCTCTTCGATTGCTGCCCCACACACTCTCGCCTATCCAAAATCAATTTCAAAGGGGAATGATCTGACCACTCCCGCTCTAAATCCCTTAGCCGCGCATAAGGAAACTTCTCCATCCAGTCGTTATTACCCATGGCTCGATCGATTCTACTGTCTGTTATCATCCCCTGCTTGCCCATTATCCCATGTGAACGCATATCCCTCATAACGAACGTCGACCAAACCACACTCATCCGCATATAGAATTTCGTTATAATCCCCAATACACATCCATGGTAATGTAGACTGTCTCCCCAACACCCTTAAGAGCTCCCAAGAAAGATGACGATCCGCAACCATAGGCCATCCATAAAAACCCGTAACCCGCCAGTCCCCATTCCCATCCCTAATAATAAAATCCATATGGTGAACCGAAGAAGAAACAAATTCACAATTAATCTCCTTGTTCCACCAAAACGCGAGCCCTCCGGACCTGCCCACACTATCAACTTCCATCCCAAAATAACTATCAAACTTCGCGCGAACAGTCCGGATTTCATGACCACTGAGTTTCGTCTCGCATAGAAACACCATGGCCGGGGCCTCCCGTCTTAACAAATGACGGAGCGCACCAACTGCATCGGGGTGGCCCAATCCCCGGCAGTTAAGACTGAGGATACTCATTGGGCCTGGCGGGGTTGAGCTCCCTCAACCTCCGCCCCAGGTATAATGACGCCCCCGTCGTTTGAAACTTTCGACTTCTTCCCTCCCTCCACACCAGCCTCCTCATTCTCCCTTCCCCTCTTCCCTCCTACCGTGACCAGCTTCTCCCTCGTCCTCCCACCTTTTGCCTCCCCCACCTTTCTTACCCAAGTCCTCGTAACTCCCTGCCCTCCACTCCACTCACCCTGCGAACCCGCTTCTTCCCTGGCCAAACCCCCATGCCCCTCTGATCAGCTTGAACATACTGCGCAACTTCCCTAGTGCTCCCCTCTTCCATAGGCTCCACTTAACCTATGCTCCCCAGAACTGTCAATCCCGCCAACCTCTTCTTCCCTCCCTTGCACTGGCCCCCCATCAGCCTGTACATTTCCCGCCTCTCCCATCACAGAAGCTCCCATTGTGAAAGATCTTTTTGAGAAGACCATTACAAGCAAGATTTGTTGTGTTTATAAACTATATGGTGATGGTGATTATTATGTTAAGATGAAACCCTAGTGATCGATTATTATACATAGTATGGAGTATATAGTGTGTTTATACGTAGTATATGGTGATTAGTGGTTGAGTGTGTACTGCATAGCCGTAAACGTATGGGTTTTGGTAGTCCATCAATTTATACAGCAATCTAAATTATTACGGTCCACATTACACCATAATCCGAACGCAAAGCTTTTGTTGTCTAAGAAATCAATACTGCATAAAAAGCTTTCTTTTTGAAGTAATGAATACTAGCAGAATAAGAGAAGTATAAACATAATCACATGAGGTTATTTTAATAAAAATAAGATTTGTTTATCAAAGTCTTTAATCTAGATAATTCTTCCAATACGTGTTCACTTTCCATGTAACACATTCATTGTTTTTACGCAATTAAGGCGTAAAGCAAAGACGAAGCACAAGCCTGGCCCACCGGGCCATGGCCCGGGCAACTTTTCGAAAAATTTTCTATACATAAAAAATATACTAAAAATAAAATAAAAATATATACCCTTCATCTTGTGATTCCCTTCCGTGTTCATAGCCGTGTTTATCAAACAAGTTAAATTTGTAAAGAATTTTATGGGCAAAATAATTACCATAGTTAAAGAACCAAGACTTTCTATATTTGAGTAGGTTGTGAAAAAATTACTCCGTATAATTGTTATTGTTAGTATACTTTACTCCTTAGTCATTACTCATTATTACTGGGAAAAAAAAAAAGCAAAGAACCAAAGAGCCATTATAAAAGAAAGAAACTCGTTGCCATTGATCCCAAAGTCGAGACCTCGGAGGTTGGAGATCAATTACAAGTAATTTCTATTTCATTTATTTTTTTGATTAAATAAGCAAAGTTATCAGACATTGGAGTCATTCCGGAATTAGAATTGACTGAAGATTTTTTACTGATTTAATGAATCTATATTTTTCTAAACAATAGATAGAAATATAGAATTGCTTTTAGATGATGGAAGTTGGGGATGAAGTTTGCTAGGTAGAAATTAAATAATGGGCTTTAGAAGCTTAGTGTACAGGGGATTTGATTTGGCTACTTCATCAATTGCTTTTGATTTCTTTTTTAATTAAATAAAAATTTTAATAGGTAATTTTATCATGACAATAGTGTAATATATTTTTCTTATAGTTATAATGGGCGTCAAACTCCTATAATAATTATATAAAGCCTTCATATGAACTCAATTTATAGTGCACGTAATAAAAATTTCGGCCCTGGGTTGAATTTCGTCCGAGCTTCGTCCCTGGCGTAAAGAGTATTTATTTTCTCGGTTTTCATTATTTGTGGTGTTTTTTATTTAACTCTTACGATAAGAAAGCTCTCGGAGCTTCACTTGACCTTACGTTAAACTTCTATCCATCATAATACTGTATCTGAAATTGGAAAAAGGGATTTGTTGAGGTAACATCAACGAAGGACTGAAGGAGGTATCTCGAAATATGGATAAAATTACTCATTAACATAAAAATAGGGAGTGTCCTTCTTAATAGGAATATTTATAATAGTTGGGCCTCAACCATCACCTTAAGGTTTTGGTTGAGTTGGTTCATCTATCACTTCTCATATTCCTTTTTCGTCATTGTTTTGTATATTGTCTAGCTTTAACAAAACATTTGTAACCTCTTTAATATTGTAGCCCCTTCAGAGTTACAACTTTAGAATTTAGATACTATAACATGGATTGTTAAGACAGTCTTTCATCAAAGAAACAATAAAATTTTGTGAAGTTTCTTTTCTGCGTACTTATTCCTACATACATACCAATTTATTTGAACTATTATTATTCTATTAACGATATTCTACCGTCACTTAACCCCAAAAAAATATACCCTCTCCATTTATCTTTTATCTTCCCACTTTTCTAATATATGTGGAGAGTATTTTATTAAAGTAGGAAGATAAAAGATGAATGGAAGGAGCAGTAGTAATGAGTATAATGAAATTAAATCACGATTTTTTTAAGACAACATTATTCAATTTAAATTTAAAACTTATTAATCAGTGTGATTTTATTTAAATCTAATTAATTTTAAAATTGATATGTTTAAATTTAGAGTATCCAAATAAAGAAGAGGACTATGAGTTTCAGAGATGAGAAGCCCACTCTTAACAAGCTGGCCATGATACTAACATGTCATCTAAAAAGTATGTAGCAAAGTCATTCTTGAAAAATATTATGGTGCATAATGTTTCAGAAATTATAAATTAAAAGGGAAGAGAACATAAGTTATTTGAGATCTAAAAAGTATTTTGAATTGTGTTGAGGAAAATATGGACAACTTTTGCCATTGACATACTACCTCATATAGGTAAGAATCAACTTTAAAAAAAAAATAAGACATAAATTTTTATGTAAAGGACTCCTTATTTTATGTAGACTTAAAGCTTTTTCTTAAATTTTTTTTTTTAGAAAAGGTCAAACATTTATGAAGACTCTACAAATTAAAGTGTCATATGTATCGTTGAAGACTTGAAGTCTATGCGTTTTAGAAAGCATTTGATAGTTACTCCGTAATTGTTTATCTTAATAAAATTGATATTAAAAATATACGCGTCTTATGTTGTTATAATTGATCCAACTCATGTCAATTTCGTATCAAATTAAGTTAGTTACGAGTAAAGCGAAAGCAAAAAGTATAGGAAAAAATAAAAGATTTTTCGTAAATGCTCAAATGGAATGATATTTAACCCGGTGTTAAGAGTAAACCCCTTCACCCCATATATTCTGAATTGTTATACGAGTAATTGGCCAATTATAGAAATCTACTATATTATAAAATAAAAGTTAGTTAATCCGATGTCTTTATAAATTATGAGAGTGCCAACTCTATAGCAACTATTCTACTATTTCTACTCGAGCTTAAATTAAGAATCATAAGCTTCAACCACTTTCCCTTCAAGCTTACTTACTATGGTACTGCCATGAATATTATCTCGAAATCTTACGTATTTCATTTTTTTGCAACTAAGTCAAGCTTAAACTCCTAAAGCAACATTGTACAAAGAGAAAATAAATAAACTACTAAAAAATGAAATAAATCAATTACAATAAGAGCCCTATACAACTAATCATTAACGATCCTATAAGTAGTCAATGACATAATTAATAGCTATCTCAAGACACACTATTCATAAATTATTTTAATGGTTTTCGGGAGAGACACTATTCATAAATTATTTTAATGGTTTTCGGGAGGTTATATGAAGGTTACTTTAATAGTTTTCTAATCATTGTCCAAATATAAGATATAGCAACTATCTCAAGAGAAATACTCATAAATTATTTTTTGATATTACCAAGAACGGCGGACATTTAAAATATATATATATATATATATATATATATATATATATATATATATATATATATATATATATATATATATATATATATATATATATATATAGGGGCGGGTTCGATTTAATCGCTTTAACGTCTGAACCGTCGAACAAGTTGAGTTGTACCTTTTTTTTTTTTTTTTTTTTTCAGATACACTTTATGAGCTTGTCATATACACTTCTTATTCAGATACGTTTTATAACTTAACTAGAGACACTTTTTTCACACTAATTTCTACATGCACTTTTTTAACACTAATATTTTTGCGGATACACATGTCATTAAGGCCAGATACATATCTTATATTTTGCGGATACGTTTTATATTATTTGCGGATACATTTTATACTATTTACGGATACACATATCACTATTGTTACATACACATGTCAATACTCCCAGATACGCATATCAGTACTGCCAGATACACATGTCAACACGTCAATACTATCAGGTACACATATTGTATGTGCATCTAGTAGTATTCAAATACGTATCTAGTAGTATTCATACACGTATCCACCCCGAAACACTACTTCCCACCACCACTGACTGCCACCACGCACCGCCACCACCGACTGCCACCACGCACCGCCACCACTGCCGCCACAACTCCACCGGCAACAACTCACCCAGACCCAACGTCGGCCACACAGCCGGTAACGTTTTCACCGAGACTCACTCAAGTCCTCATCAGTGCAACCTTTGGGCCACCAGATCCCACAATGACGACATCAAAATACTCAAGACCGACCTCACAACGACGACATCAAAGACGCCCCTATGCCACCAGATCCAGGCCAGCAACCTCCGAGGCTCCCACCAACTTGTTTTGTCACTAAACTTGCTTCATTTTTACCAAACCTCCAAAAATTATGGCCAATGATAGAATTAAGAGTCCCGATTTCAGAAAAACTTGCTCTTCTTTACCTGAACACCATCGCCAGATCCGACACTCTCCCTAACCACCAACGTTCTGGCAATGGAAGGCAACGAAAACAACACTCAATCGCACCCCTAAGAGATATTCCCAGCCGTTCAACCTCGATTCTTCGCCACAACGAAAACACCACTTTTTCCAATTATTTAACAAAAGTCATATCTATGGAAAATAGAAGAAGAATTACAAAAAACAACTCAACAATCATCAAAATTTCACAAGGATTGCAGTTATTTGATTAGTTTTTCGAAATTCTAAATCATTTTCAATAGATCTGTGTTTCGAAATTTTGAAAACCAAATAAAAATCATGAGAACGAAGCCATTGTGGCCAAGCTCCGTCAGATGTAGGCCCTCGCACGCACTACGCACAAGTTATTCATCGTCTTCCACTTCTTTTTTGACATCCACACGGCACTATGTCCACCGTTTCTTCAAATCTATCCCCGAAAACAACACCGACGCCGGGTCCTGCGAATTTATAGCGCTTTCTAGGTATGGATAGTGACGGCAGAGGTGTTGCCGGAGGTATCTCTGGTGCCGGCGTTAGTTGGATGGAAGTGTTTTGTTCTGGGGTCAGGGGATGAGTGATAAAGGGAGAGCATGAGTGATATGGGTTACGGGGTACTGTAAGTGTAGAGCTTTGTTTAAGGGAGTGTGTAATATTGGCCGTCGATTAGTTTGATCTAATGGTATGTGTTTAGTTCGTACGGTTCGCACCGTAATTTAGTTCGTACGGGATCCTGATTCTATATATATATATATATATATATATATTTTGATTGATAGCGCTATTACCATTAGAGTGTTTAATATAATAGCAGTGAAGATTCTCTGTTCTATTTTTGTGTCCCACTCCATACACATTTTGACAGATTAATATACTACCACATTTATTGTGTATTTTGTATTTGCAACAAGTTATGTGTCAAGATTTATATGGAGTGAAACACAAAAGTGGGACAGAGGATCCTCACATATATTGTTACCTTATTAGATTGAGTATTGTTGTATTGCACGTATCCCATGCATTGTGCTTTTGCAGCAATTTTTTTTTTCCTAATCCTTCTTTCCGCATTAATTTGCTTATTATTTTTGTTGTTTTAATGCTTTGTTTCAATCCTTCCGCAGGTTGTTGTGATTAGTGGCGTCTTTAGGAATTGAACAGAGGGGGTGCGAAAATTTTATAAAATTAAAAGACTTTTAGTACGTGGCGGCGAAATCAACATTAATATAATAAAATTTCATACATTTCACATACGTCTTTCTTAACGGATATCTTTTTTTAAAGGATTTTTTTAATACGAGGCTATCAAACCGACGTAAAATTAGAATACGGAAAAAACATTTATTATATACCAAACAAATTATTCGTTTTGGTAATTTTTTTTAATAATGATGGACATATTTATCAAGAATTTTATAATTACAACACTAAAACTACTTGTTATATTAGGGAGAGAGTATTTAATTATTTATTAGGCCTATTTCGTACAATGATAGGTGAAAAATAATAAAAAGAAAAAAAAACAGAAATTGTTGGTTGTAGTAATCAAACCCATAACCTCTAGGTTAGAATAAATGCTTCTTATCACTGAACCAAACAAAGAATAATGAAATATATTGCACAATAATTTATTTATTTTTGACTTAGAGGGGGTGCGGCTGCGCCCCCTACACCCCCCAAGAACCGCCCCTGGTTGTGATGATTGTTGGTTTATTTATAACCGCTTTATTTGTCCTAAATATAAGACGGATCAAGTAGTTAAAATAAAAGAAAGGGAAATTCTCTCGTGTATCCCTCAACTTTTTCATTTTCTAAGATGTACCCCTCTTTTCTTTCAAAGAAACTTTGACCGTCAATAACTCTTGGCTACAAGTTCAGAATACGATGAACTTTTTTTTTTTTTTTCAAATTGACCGTTTTTAAGAGGTCTTTAGTTTGAAAAATAATTCACCAACGCCTCAACTCGTAGTCGGGAATTGTGGTCGGCTAAATTTTATTTGTTAAAAAAGTTTTGACCAATCATAACTACAGGCTACGAGTTCAAAAAGAGGTGAATTTTTTTTTTCAAATTCAAGGCCTTGACGAGATAATTGGTTTGAAAAAATAAATTTCCGTTTTCTGAAATCGTAACATAGAATTATTGTCGGTCAAAGTTTTTTTGTGAAAAACGAGGGGTACACCTTAGAAAAAGAAAAAGTTCAGGGGTACACGAGAGAATATCCCTAAAAGAAAAGAAGAATGCATATACAAACGCAACATAACTATTTTATATACACAAGTGAGTTGATACTTGATCTCTTTTAATGTTGAGACGGATACGTCCGTCTTAAGAGAGATTAAGTGTATAAGTTTTACCCTTTCTTAAATCTTAACTAATGATATGGTTCGTGGAGTTTGTATTACTGTCTAATCTGTCCTATTTGCGATTATTATACTTGAGCATAATTGTCGGTCCCATCAATAACTTGAGTCCGAGTCCGACTTTAGTTTAATAAATGGTCAAATCACAAAATTAAAATAAAACAAAAGATGGATAAAAGAATATAGCTTTCAGAATAAAGATTGAATTGCTCAAATAATTGTTTGTTATTATGTATGAGTATAAAATTTATTTTTGTTCATTTGAGTTTAAATCAAACTCAGTATGAATGGTGTATTTCATTGATGATGAAACAATTTTAATTAGGTAGTAAGTAAGATGAAAGCAGAATAAAAAAAAGTTTTTTATTTTTTTATTTCAAACGTATAAAATTTAATGGAATAGATGAAGTAATAGACAAGTAAATTAGTTTGAGAGTGGTACCTCATCTGACACTCCCCCGTTCCATATAGTAACTTTTCGTGGATATGCATCCGAACTTAATTTGTCTAAGTTATTGATTTATCTTGAATTAGAATATTCATCGAATAGAATGAAAAAAGTAAATAAATAATTAAACAAAAGGAGTATATAGGTCGATTACGTGAAGTAGAAATTTAGGGCAGAGTATGGATTAGATACCTGATCCAAAACCATACTTCGGTTCGGATATCAGATCCGAAAATCCAAAATTTCATTATCCATGATCTGATCCGAATTTTACTATCCGAAAATTTCGGATCAATTATCCGATATCCAAGATCTGATTCGTTTAGATATATTGTCAAATTGGCATCTAAGCCACTTCACATAATATTAATTTCATCCGAAATACATTACAATAACATAAACCCGCTACATAACAAAGAAAACTAGCGTAATAGTTCACCAAATACAGATATAAATATCCATATACTCCCTCTGTCCCGGTCATTTGTTGTCCTTTTCCATTTTGGGGTGTCTCAGTCATTTGTTGTCCTTTCTATTTTAAGAATGAACTTGATGAGTAATTTGATCACTCACACTCAATTTGTTCCAATTGTCATTTAGCTATTGGCCCTCTCCTCTTTCCTTGGTCTTTGTGCCAAAACCAAAGGACAACAAATGACCGGGACGGAGGGAGTACATAATAGTCTGAGCATAATAGTCCGCCAAATACAAAGATCAACATCCAAATACACAAGTCCTCGTACATGACAAGAAAATGAAGCAAGTCACCGCCATGACGCCATTGACATGAACCTACCACTACCATGTATGGTTTATGCGACACCTCAATAGTACTCTTCGCAAGTCGAGTCCTCGTCCTGAACCTCTGCCAGCTCTACAAATTAAGAAGAATAAAAGCCTTAGTGAATCAATAAAAAATCAGAATGCATAAGCTATCTAGCGCAAAACCAGTATGCATAATAAAATAGTATATTTTAACAAAAACAATAACAAAAGCAGACTTTAAAATAGAATATCTTATAAAACAAAAATGCAGATACTTGGGTACTCTCTTCCCAACCTGGCTTTCTGCAATTCTATCAACTCTGGACTGCTTATTAGTTACTCCCTCCATTCAACTCCACTTTACATGTTTGCTTTATCACGTTTACCAACGCAACTTTTACACAATAAATATCTTTGGTTATGTATTTGCAAAAATTATAAAAGTTAGATATTTTTAATGTACTCTTAAAGACGAATCAAATAAGATCACACATGAATATATTTTAACTTATGTATCGAAAGAAAATTGAAGTTGAATGTCCGCTTGTGAATAGTGTGCAAAATAGAAACATGCAAAGTGGAGTTGAATGGAGGGAGTATAAGTTAGAGAAGCATGGTGTTATAGTGAATAATTTGCACCTGAATGTATAAGGTAGAAGTTCATGTTCACTCTTTAAATTTCATCTCGATATGGACGATATCACGTTCTCTAGGTCCCATACATGGCCTGAACTAGTAGTGGTAAAAACACGTTTAACTTCTCAACCCATCTTAATTATTATTATTCCTGAGTACCATTAGTTTGATCACCAACAAAGTAAATCAGAATGCAAGCATAAACAACTCCCATAATTATCCATGACAGTATAATGACAGTGGAAGTGAAAATAGTAGAAGTACATACCTTTATCAAACTTCTCAACCTCTTCAATGTACTCTTCAGCTAGAAGCGGACCACGTGTAGTACGTAACGAGTCTTGTGCACACACTAATCCTTCCACCATCCTTGGAGAGAGAGCTCCGAAATGGCTCAAGGATCCTACCACCAGTACTAAATGCAAATTCCGAAGCAATCGTCGATACGGGAATTGTTAGAACATCCCTAGCCATCAAAGCAACAATAGGATATACCTCCTCATGTCTTTTCCACCAGTCCAGGACATTAAATTTCCTAGAATTCACTTCTCTAACATCGTCTAAATACTTGTCCATATCACTTTTCTTATCATTAGTAACTTCACTACTTACGTCTCTCTCAAATTGTGACTCCACCACATCTTGCCAATCATCCATGTTCTCACACTTATCGGGACACACTTCTACTTCCGCTGGTGGAGTACGCACTTGTGTGGGTTGAGAGCCCTTATAATGATCATACAAAGAAGTTAAAGATTTCATAACTTTAGACCGCAACTTCGCAGAATTCACAGCGTCAAATTGCTGATTAATTGCCCAATTAACATAATCAATTTTCTGTCTAGGATCAAGAACAACAGCAATATAGAGCAATATGTTCACCTTGTCAACATTCTGCCAATACTTCGCATGTTTTTTCTTCATTCCGGAAGCCATTAACTTCACACCAACATCACTACTCTCACATTTCTTATCAATCATCATACCAATACCAGCAATCTCTTGCAAGTAGACATTTGTGGTAATGTATAATGAGCCCGAAAGTCTCAAGGTAGCATTGTAAAAGATTTTAAGAAAAGGTAAGAGAGAAGAAACAGATTCCCAATAAGATTCATCTGGAACACCTAGATTCTTATTCATCTCAGTTACAAATTTACCACCGTCAAAAGTTTGAAGTTTCAAGAAAGCTTTACGATATATTAAAGCACTATCCAACATCAAATAGGTGGAGTTCCACCTAGTTTCAATATCCAAACAAAGGTGACGACTTGAATCAATTTGTTCTTTTTTCACGGAAACATTAAACTTCAGTAATCGGGCAGGGGAAGACCTCACAAACCTGACGGCATTACGTATTTTGAACATTGAATCATCACAATCTTTCAAACCCTCCTTCACAGTGAGACTTATATATGAGAAACACACCTCATTTATAGAAATTCTCCATGTAAAACAGTATTATTCCATGACTGAAGTCTGCCCTTCAAGTACTCAACTCCCACATCATTTGCACTAGCATTATCCACCGTCACGGTAGGCACTTTAGTTGTAATCCCCCACTCAATCAAACAGTTTTCAATTGATTTGCCAATTATCTCACCGGTGTGACCAACAATAGGACAAAAGTTAATAACCTTTTTATGCAATTTCCAGTTTTGATCAATAAAGTGAGACGTGAGACACATATAACTCAAATTTTGACAAGACGTCCAAGTGTCAGTGGTTAGGCATATACGAGAAGACAACTTGTTAAAGTAAGTTTTGAGCTTGCACTTTTCCTCCCAAGTACATATTAAAAATATCTTTAGCAATCGTCCAACGAGAGGGTATCATAAAATGAGGACAAGGAACAGAACAGAACAATCGAAAACCATCACGTTCAACGGTTCTAGATGGTTTTTCATCTATTATTGTCATTTTACTCAAAGTAACCCTAGTATAAGCTTGATTGAATTTCCACAACTCAAGCTTACCCTTCTTCTCAACCAAAGTTCTAATACTATTGTTGCCAACACTAGTATCCCGACTATCCCCATCATCCCCACCAGTCAAGTCACTTTGCAAATAAATAAGTTTTTGTGCTCTATCAACATTAGGAGGGTACATAGGACATCTACCTAGGTGATTTTTCATGACAGTAGTACCACTCTTAGAACCACCACTTACATCCCTCGGACCATAATTACATTGAGCCCTTTCAACCTCGTCTATTTTAAAAGGTTCGAAATGATTCCAAAGCTTAGAACGCTTTTGACCTTTTTGACGTGGTTCACCATCCCTAGCCCTTTTTGTACCTCTTCCCTTTGGTTCAGTAGCTTCAACATTAGCCTCACCCATCTCAATATCCTCATTAATGGAGGGCAGCGATCCGTCATTTGGAACGTTTACACTAGAAGAGGATGCCATATAACCTTGAAAAAATCAACAATACAGCAAGAATCAGACTTCCTATATACGAAAAAAAGGATTATATGTAATATATTACATGCTCTATTTATAACTATTACATATAATAACGTGTATAAAAGATTATCATATTATTTATATTAATAATGTATTTTTTGACTAAATCATAATTGATGAATAAATCTCCGTTCTCATAATATATTAGTTACTAAAATTTATCATATATTTGTTCTATGTTCAGTGTGAGCTAACACAAATTTTATGAGCAGTATATCTCTATGCTAAGGACTAAAAACTTCAAAAGCACAATTATAGACCAACAAAGCATCTAAATAAACAACAATTACGGGATGATTACAGATTTGCAGCTCAATAACCAGAGACAAACCCACAATCATCAACAAAAATCAAGATCCTAAACCATCATATTTTTCCAGCAACACACAATCATCAACAAAAATCAACAAATTCAATCAATCATAAATCATCAACATCATTCCTATAATACAAACAACATCATCAATTCAGGAACAAAAACAAAAGATCAAAAACCTAAAATCAAGACTTTCTCTAAGAAATCGATCAAAATCGTGATGTACACAATCTTACCCAATATCCTGATGTAGTCAAAACAATATTTGTGATTTGTCTAAGAAATCGATAAAAAATGAAGAGTCTTTCAATTCGAATTATACCTGCTTTCAAGTAGAGGTAGATGGCGGTGGAGAATGGAGATGAAGTAGATGAAATGAAAAAAAAAAAAGTAAAATAAGATTTAAAGAAGGGGATGACATGATGTAGACGAGGTAGATCTAAGAGAGTGAGGAAGCAGGGAGGCGGTGATCGAAATGAAATTAGATTAGGGTTTTAGGGATTGTATGTTATTTACGGGGGAAATGTAAAAAAAGGTAATCGGGTATGTTTATGGATTTTTGTGATTCGTGATTATTTACGGATTTTTGTGATTATTTACGGATTTACTGATCCGAATGCATGTTATTTACGGTTTTTTGTGATTTGTTTAATATTAGCTCACAATGTGTGTTATTTACGTATCAGATCTCGGATATGGATCGGATATTAAACGGATATCGAGTATTCGATCCGATATTTGATATCCGAACCAATTATTTTCGGATATCGGGTATCCGAATTTTTTTAACCCGATATCCGTATCTGATCCGATATCCGATATTTTCGAATACGGGTATCCGATCCGAGCCGCCTTTCGGATCGGATGTCAGATCAGTTCGGATAATCGGATTTTTTGCTCAGCCCTAAGTAGAATGCATAGGGAAAGACAACTTATTTGTCTTATATACCCCCCAAACAAGTGATATTTGACCCGTTTTATTATTAAGATGGATGGATACCTTCGTCTTAGGAAAGACTTTTATATTACCCGAGAAACATGACCACCCTATTTTTTTTTCTTTAATATTAAGTGCACAAACTGATCAAAATACGGGTAAGTATTCGTTTCAAATAAAGAAACTTTTTTTTAAGGTCGACACGAAAGATACTTTGAAGCCACTATTGTGGTATTACCGGGCAACACTCGGGCTTGAAATCTACTTCCTCAATCTCCAATTCTCCATAATCCAATCTGTTCATTTTTTTCGGTTTTTTTCTCAAGTTCCTTATTAACAATCACGTATTTCATCTTTCTTTTTTATTACAATAATTCTTTTCTTATGTGTTTAGCTAGATTATGTTTGTGAAACTCTTATCAATCTCCCTAGTCACTTGTTTGGTAGCTTATGTTTGCTCACCCATTTGTACTCAAGTCACTCCTTTGTCATAATCACTAGTATTTTTGTTCTTTTTGTTTGATTTATCCAATTTTGTGCTTGTTTCTTGTTGTATTTGTAATAGGACCACACGCAATTTATGGTTTGAAAAACTTGTGTACTAGTTAATTGAATGTAAAATTATGTCAGACCACCTTGCGGAAACTTATTTGTATAAGTTGTACGATACTAGTATGTTACACATTCGAGAATTATATTTAAAAAAAAAAATTAGGAGGGAAAAGGTAATTTGACGGGTCAACAGGTACCCGCGGGTCGTGGGGCAAGTTTGAAAAGTTCCACCCATACGGGTCGTGGGGCGGGTATGGGTACGCATTATAGTTCGCGGATGCGGGTGTGGGATACCCCTTCTCCGCATCCGCCCGCCCTATTGACATCCCTACTAGTGAGAAAGACACGGAATATGGCCATGTTCTTTTATAACAATAGTTTCTAATTTAAGTTCATTCGATCCAATTTAAAAGTAAATTAGATTATATTGAAGTTATAAAGCCGAAATAATATTGAAGTTACTTGAAATGAAAAGCAAAAATAAATTTATAAGATAAGAATAAATTAAAACTTTTAAACCTAAACTAAAACAAATTTATAGAATTTGAGCGGTATTAAACTAAATTAAAGTAAGTTGAAAATAACTCAGAAAAATACAAGGCGTAAGTCTTATTTAAGATGAATTGGAGATTCGATTTCTATCTAAAAGTAACCTTGTTAACTTGAGTGACCTATATGACACTTGACCCATATAAACATCTCATTTTCAAAGAAACAAGAATCACACGTTAAAAATTTTTAGAGGGTATTTTGCATCAAACAACTTTAACCCCTATGTCCGTATACGTCAAAATGTTCAAAAATATTGTAAAACAAGATTTTTTTTTTGTTTATCAATTAGTCTTACTATAAACGGATATATCCGTTTAAAGTGAAAGACGGGTCAAATATGTAGGCATTATGACTATTAGACGAATAATGAATAGAGAAACTTACAAAACTTGAAGAGAAAGATATCGTGGCGTGATAGAATCACTGCCCTAAAGTTGAATTTGCCTCGCTCGATACACACGGCCTCTTAGCAACCAACTTCCCAGGGTTACACGATTTCCGAGTCTAAGGTGTACGACAAAGACTCAGATTGAGGATTACTACTAGAACGTTGCCAAAATCAGCTATGAATGAAACATATCCGAGAAGGAGTAGATTGAGAAAGAGTAAATGGGAGAATGTGTTGTGTGTTTTGGAATGACAAAATCAATCAATCAATATCTATCTGTTTGGGCCAAAATTCGCTTATTGGCCTAATAAGAGGACGAGCTCATCAAGGCTTATTTAGAAAATTGGGCCAAGGAATTCAGTGGGCGCGCCAGGGCCCGTAAGCAGGTGAGTCAGGGAGATCTCAGGGAGAATTTAAGGAGGTCAGGGAGAATAGAATACAAGGACGCATTTATGGAAAGAAGCATGGTAGGACTAATATTGCTTACCATAAACGGAGTAGGACACACTTAGGGTTCCTACCCTATAAATAGCCATGAGGACAAGGAAGAAGGGACATACAAGAACTACCATACAAACATAACGCATTGCGCTAGCTAGATTATCGTACCGTCTCCTTTGTATTCATTTTCGTATTTAAAGCTTGTGCACTCATTGGAAGGGTACCGTCCCTTCCCGCGGTAGTTCCCCATATTGGGTTTTCCGCGTCACCAAATCTCTTGTGTCAACCTTTATTTACGTCTTTAATTTCCTTATTTAGCATTAACGTAAACAATCCAATCGACATACCACGAGTAAGACCACATTGACCTACTTAACCTAATTCGGTAGAAAATCACCAAAACAGTTTGGCGCTCACCGTGGGGCATTGTGGTCGTCAATCGTTAATTACTCACACACATAATGGACAAACAAACATCAGCAGCTGTGTCAGGGAGCGGTCAGCCGTCGATACCACCAAATCCTGTTCAAAACCCAGCATCAGCGGCTCAAACTCAGGCCCCCGGACACACACCAAGAACCACATCCGTGACAAAAGTCACTCTGCCTCCCAAAACTCTTGATGTGGCGGCACAACCCAGATCAGACAGGGGAACGGGAAGTTCAGGCCTTACTCCACCTCCAAGTCCAACACAAACCTTGCTTAGTGGCATGGAAAATCTGCAGAAGGTCATGGAAGGTATGCGAGAAGACCAGAGGAGTGCAGAAGCTGGGGCAAGAAAGAGGAACAGGGAGCTCTGGGCACAGATAGACATCCTGAGACAATAATCCAGCACGCCAGCAAGCGCGGAGGATGAAGGTCTAGCCCCAGTAATAGATCTCACACAGGGGGCATCAGACAGCAGAAGTCAACCTCGGCAGATACAAGCTGAACTGGTAACAAAATTAGATCTAACAGCAGTACTAACAGGAGAAAGGATAATCCCGCAAGGACTTGGATACCTCACACCAGACAGCTGGCAGCCTGCCAGCCGCGTGGAAATACAACCAGGTAACATCCCAGTTGGTAACCCCGTAATAACTAACAAAACACCGGGTGCAGGATCCACAGGTAGTCCGCAGGTAAGCTGGCACCAGGGAACGCTCGTGACTTCAGGTCCATTAGGTACCACACCGCATCAGAACCCTCAGGAATTCGGGCCTGGAAGCAGCACTCCAAATAAGCAGATTGCAGACAGACCCAGCTCGGACTCAGGAAGTCTAACCAATCAGCATTATCTAGAACTGAGGGAGATGCTAAGCAGGGTCCCAGGACTGCCACCTCCACTCGAGAACGCAGCACCCGACAGTTATTCTGACTCGCCATTCATGGATGCAATATCTGTTGTCGCCATGTTAAAGGGATTCACAAATCCAAACATGCCTCTCTTTCATGGCACAATAGATCCTTTTGACCACGTAAGCCAATACAAGCAGAAAATAAAGACAGTGACGGTAGTAGGACACGTAAAAGAAGCCTGTATGTGCAAGGGGTTTGGATCCACACTATCGGGGCGAACACTCCGATGGCTTGTAAGTGTGCCTAACAGATCAATATCCACGTTTGCCGACCTGGTAAACGCATTCACTCAACAATTCGCAAGCAGCCGGAAGCCATAAAAGCATGCAGGCGACTTGTACAGAATTGTTCAAGGAGCAAGTGAGACCATTGGAGAGTACAACACTAAATTTAACAATGAGAAGGTGGCGGTACGAGAGTGTGACATGTCAACAGCAGTGGAAGCCTTCAGGAGGGGCCTACACCATGAGTCAGACCTGTATAAGCAGCTGACTATGCACCCTTGCCATAGCTTTGAAGCAGTGGAAGAAAAGGCAGCATCTGCGATCAGACTAGAAGAAAATATCCAAGCTAGAGCCAGCATACCAAGTACGCCAAGCGTATCCAGCACATCAGCCATGGAGAAGTCAAATAGAAAGCAACCCACCAGCAAGAAGGAGGAAAGATACATGCCATATGGTAGGGGAGTCAACAGAATCGACAACAGAGAAGAGAATCAGCAACTCCCCATACTGGCAGAGTATGGATTCACAACTGGCGTCGGAGGAATCTTGAAAGCACTCAGAGAAATGAGAGACGGTAAGGTGGCCCAGGCTACCAGTAGAAGAACAATCATGGCGAAAAGACAGTAAGAAAAAATGTGAGTTCCATCGTGACACCGGGCATAACACGGAGGATTGCTACATGCCGCGCAGGGAGATTAAGCGTCTATACGAGCAGTGGGAACTGAGCCACCTATTACCACGTGGGAGCAAGCAGCAGGATAAGATGGGCTCCGTAAAGCCTGCAGCGCCACCTACATGCACCAAGATAATAAACGTGATAACAGGCGGCTCAGACTTAAGCGGATTGACATATTCAGCAGCCAAAAGACGTGCTACTGAGACTAAGGGAGATAGACCAGAAACTTCCTGCATAATTTCTCACAGTGACCTGCCTGCTGTTGCTTTCGACGAAGAGGATGTACATGAGGGACATGAACATCATGATGCGCTTATCATAACAATGTCAATGGCCAATTGCACAATTAGAAAGGTTTTGGTAGATAATGGTAGCTCGGTCAATCTAATCATGCTGAAAACCGTAGAAAGCATGGGATTCAGCGAGAAGGACTTGCAGGAGAAAACCATCCCGTTGGTGGGGTTCAGTGGAGAGACAGCTAACTCATTGAGATAAATCCTGATCCCAACCTATACAGGAGGATTCAATAAACAGGTAAGATACTTGGTCATAGATGGACCATCTACCTACAATGTTATTCTTGGAAGACCATGGTTGCATCTGATGAAGGCAGTCTCCTCGACATATCATCAATGCGTAAAGTGCCCCACACTATGGGGAGTAGAGACAATACGAGGAGACCGGGAGGAAGCTAGAGGCTGCTACAAGAAGGCGTTAAAGTGCACTGCCAGCCCTCCAACATAGCAATTACAGAAGTAACATGTCCAGGACGAATACATTGAACCTCCAGCCGAGGAGTTGGACCAGATCAACCTGGACAAGCTGCACCCAGAGAGAACCATGCTAATAGGGGCAGGATGCACAGGAGACCTCAGACAACACCTAATCAAGTTCCTGTAAGCCAACATGGATTGTTTTGCGTGGTCCCATGATGACATGATAGGAAAAGACCCATCCATCATAACACACAAACTCAGTGTAGATCCAGGATGCAAGCCTATCCAACAGAGAAGAAGAAAGTTCGCAGCTGAAAGGAATAAAGTGATCAACCAGGAGGTAGACAGCCTGCTAGCGGCAAACAAGATATGAGAGGTAAAGTATCCAGAATGGCTATCAAACGTGGTAGTGGTGCCCAAAAAGAATGGAAAATGGAGAGTATGCGTGGACTTTACCGATCTCAACAAGACATGTCCAAAAGATCCCTTCCCACTACCACACATTGACGCAATGGTGGATGCGACAGCTGGACATGAAATGTTAACATTCTTAGATGCCTGGAGCGGTTACAATCAAATCAAAATGGATCCAGCAGATCAGGAGAAGACAGCATTCATGTCTGAAAGAGGAATATACTGCTAAAACGCCAAGCCCTTCGGCAGTATGATGTGAATTTAAGGCAACTAACAATGAAACGGAGTATGAAGCCCTAATACTAGGAATGCAGCTAGCTCTGGAGTTAGGAGTCAGGAACCTATAGATATTCAGTGACTCCTTACTAATAGTTAACCATGTAAATGATGAATATATAGCCAGGGACTCAAAGATGATAGCCTACCTAAAAGTGGCAAAGGAGCTGAAACAAAAATTCAGAGATTGCAAGCTCAAGCAGATCCCCAGAGACCAGAATGTGGAGGCAGATGCCCTAACAACTCTGGGGGAAACCTTCAAACCGGCCGATTTGGCTAATATCCCCATCGCACACATGCTGGAACCATCTATCCAAAAATTAGAAGTAGATAAAGGTGAACTAGAAGATCAGTAAGATGGGGCGGCAATTCTGCCAACTACAGATGGCCAGACAACTGTCCAGCTAAACGATCAGTCAGCTGACTAGACAGATAACTGGAACTGGCGGATGCCATACCTAGATTGATTGAGACACGACAAGCTGCCAGATGACAAGAAGGAGGTAAGGGGCTTTAAAATTAAAGCCTCCAGATTCGTACTAATTGACAATGTGCTTTTTAGAAAATCGCTGGCAGGACCCTACTTACGGTGCCTGGATAAACAAGAAGCACAGATTGTATTGCATGCCCTCCACAATGGCGAATGTGGAAACCATGCAGGGGCATGAGTCTGTCAAATAAAGCCCTCAGACAAGGCTACTTCTGGCCCACAATAAGGGCAGACTCGGCAGAATACGCTTGAAAATGCGACGCCTGCCAGCGCTCAGCGCCAATGATCTATCAGCCAGCAGAGTCCCTACATCCCATCATTTCTCCTTGGCCATTCATGACATGGGGAATGGACATCGTGGGCCCTCTGGCTAGAGCTACAGGAAATAGAATGTGGATGCTAGCAATGACAGACTATTTTTCCAAATGGATAGAAGCAGAAGCATTCACAGAGGTAAAAGACAAACAATTCATCTCTTTTATCAAACGTAATATCATCTGCAGGTTTGGTGTCCCCTCAGAAATTAAATGTGACAATGGATCACAATTCATCTCAAACGACGTGGAGGGATACTGTGCCAGGTGGAACATCTCTCTGAAAAAGTCAGCACCCAGGACTCTAAAGTCCAACGGGCAAGCTGAATCCAGCAATAAGATCATCATGGATAACCTAAGAAGGAGATTACATGAGTTAGGAGGAAAGTGGACAGATGAGTTGCCACTAGTGCTATGGTCAGACAGGACGACACTAAAGACGACGACATGCCAGACACCCTTCAGCCTGGTGTTTGGCGCGGAAGCAGTAATTCCATCTGAGGTTCTAGTTCCAACTCACAGGTGTGGATGTATGACAGGGGAACTGAACAATGCAAAGATGGTCAGAACCCTGGACACGATAGACAAGCTGCGAGCAAGCGCAAAGATACGTCTGGCTGCCTACAAACAGTCAGTCGCCAGAGGTCACAACAAGAACGTAAAAATCAGGCTCCTGGAGGTAGGAGACCTGGTTCTCCGTGAAGTATTACAAAACACCAAGAATCGTAAGGCAGACAAATTCGCCTACAAGTGGGAAGGACCATACCAGGTAGAAGGCGTTGTTGGCCATGAGGCGTACAGATTAAAGACCATGGATGGTCAAATCATACACAAACCATGGAACATAATTCACCTGAAGAGGTATAACTTTTGATAATAAGTAGAGTTTAGTGTACAGAGTAGTCTATCCAAAAAGCCAAAAAAAAAATGGTAGTAGGCATACTACCAATTTTGCTCTATTTTCTTTTCTTTTATTTACACTTTAAAATTACTATTGGAGTTGTGTGGTCTGTAAGCTTCCTGGGACCACAATTGCTCTGGCACCCCATGAGACAGTATCAGGTACGTCACATCGCTCTGGTGGAATTTTCTGTTTTTAGGCTTCTTTAAATGCATCACTCTGGACTCTAATATCTATGGTACATTGAAAGTGTTGCTAGCAGGACTGTCAACTAAAAACGCGGGGTGACAAGGCACACGACACTCCAACATGCCTAACCTAAATTCTCCAGTAGGAGCACCCTCACCAGGCGCCTTGTGGAACATACGAAAGGAAGCCTGGCTGATAGCTGAAAGCTCATCTAGCTACCCTGGATACCACCCCTAAACGTAGCTCTCAATACAAAGTACTCGACGCAATCAATCAGGGCCCCAACATGCATGCACAAACATATGGAATGCAGGGATCTCTGAGCTACCAAAATCCTGCAATGTTCCACTGGTCCTAGAATGACGATAAACTTGCCTAATGTACGCCCCTGTTGGCTTTAAACATGATGAACACACCTTTCGTCATGATAAAGGTTAAGTAATCAGAATGCGGCATACGCCTAAATCAGTCATTGGACTGACACGGCAGCTAGCTGAGTCTAAATCAGCCTTTTCAGGCTGACACGACTAGCCTAAATCAGCCAGCAGGCTGACACAGCAGCTTCCTAAGCTAAGTAAAAAAAACACAAGTTATGATGAAAATAAAACTTGCCAAAACTAGGCAAGAGGCATTTCAAAATATGGACAAACATGGCCCTAAGTTCAGTCAACTGTCACCACGACGGGAAAACACAAAACAAAATGATTAAAAATTCTTACAAGTCTGCCCATCCAGGGTCAGACCACCATTCAAAGAAAGTTTGATAATAAAAAACTTTTAACTTGAGGCCAGATAAATGACCTCCCTTTCTAGCACCTCTTCGGCCTTCTACTGACTTCCCGTTTCAGGTACAGGACCAGGTTGTACGCCCTCAGCACCAGCAGCCTCTTGAGCTCCCTCAGCAACGGTAGCCTCTTGAAAGGAACCGGTTTCCTCAGCAGCTGTCTGCTCCATCAGCGCAGGAGAGTTCACCTCGCCAACCTTAGGCATCAACACGCTCAAGTCAGGCTGAACAGGATAAAGGGTCTCAAGCTGCCTCTCTTCCTCCTCTATAGACTGCAAGGTTGAAGGCTCGTCAAGTACAGCACGCATCCCGCTGATCTTGCCCCGCCAGGTAGCATAAACAACAATATTGGTGGCGAGGGAGATCAGCTCGCTGATCTTTTCGACAGAGCGTTTAAGGGAGTCAGCAAAAGTACTGCACACTTCTTGAGTACGAGCCAACTCGTCAGCCCCCTCCTTCAACTTCTTCTTAGCGCCAACAAGTTCAGCCTTCAGCTCCACTACACGTCCCCTCAGATCAGAGCGTTGCTGCTCCAAGTCAGCAATGGTCCCAGACAGCTCTTCGTTTTTGGCATTGGTAGCTCGGCTAGTGGTTTGCACCACATTGATCATTTTTCTATTGTAAAGAGCTGACTGGAAGGCCTGTAGCAGAAAAGGAAGAGTTAGCAGATTCTGTATAAATAATTCAGAACAGGCAACAGAAGGGGGATACCCACCATGAAAGCATTGTGCACATCATTCTCAGCCATCTCTTCTGGGGAGAATTCTGAGAAAGCTCCCACCAAAGAGGGGAAGAGGATCTGGTCGATCTCAGGCCAGTATGACACATTGTCTATATCCCCAAAACCATCAGGAAAGTGGGCTATGATACCACTACTGGCGGCAGCAGCAGGACTAGCAAGAGGGGTAGGAGGATGACGGGCCATGGGACTGACTTCCAGAGGCTCAGGACGAATAGTGCTAGAATGGATGAGAGGAGACTCAAAGGAGGTAGCAGGGGCACTCCTCTTGGACGCAGAAGCCATATCAGGACTCCCACCGGCTCTCTTTCTCTTAGCACTCTAAAGGATGGCTTCCAGAGGGTCGACTTTGGAACCCGAAATCAGCCAGACGTCAGGTGTCACGAGTTACCAGATGAAACAGCAAGATGTTAGGCATCAGAGACGTCCAGATAAAATAGTTAGCATAAGGTGACATACCAGAAGACATGCTGTGAGCTGATTGTTGAGGGTTGGAAGAGGAGGCAGGCGAAAAACCAGGTAGCAGGTTAGGAAACTTTCTCTCAGGCAGGGAGATGCAAAACAATTTGTTACGGGCAGATGTCGGGTCACCTAGACGAGTTAGGTTGCAGGGGCCTGCACAGAAGCGAGAAGTAAGCCGGTAAGCATTGGAAAAGCAAGAACAGACGCCAAGAGGGATACTTACTCGAGGTTAGGATCCAGTCTTCAAAAATATAACCAGCAGGTTGCTGGATGGAGGCTTTCCTCAGGTAGAAGAACTCCTCAAACCATTTTTCATCCCTAGACTTTGACACATGCCTGAAGGGAGTCTCACCACGACCGCGGAAGAAAAACTGGCCCCTTCCTAGGGACCGTGTGACACCCCCATACTCCAAGTGCCTTACCAGGACCACTCAGGTATAAGAACGTCACCATCCCGGTTTCCCGATGCAATGATAATCAAAAGATAATAACGAAACAAAATTTAAATAGTTATAAAGTTTAAGTGATTACAATCCAAAACCAAACTGATGAAAGTATAATACATGTTCTCCAAAAAGCAAAAGCCCAATAACTAAACAAAATGTTTGACAACAGCGGAAGACTCTTCTAACTGCAAGTGATAACTCATCCCAGCTAGCCCATAAGCACCATATCAAACCTGCTCAACAACTGCTCACCATCCCCGAATGGATCACCACAGTTTTATAAAACAAAGACGGGGTCAGTACTAATCACACAATTATATAATCACAATAAAACAAAAATCAATACAGCTCAATCGTCACATCATCCCGAACTCCATCACCAACTCCTCAATACTGACTACCTAAGCCTCGCTCATCTCCATCCAGCGATAAACCCAAATCCATTAATGTGCACATCCCTTTTGTGGCGGGTTCCACAGAAGGCGAATCATGGGCGTGAAGCCACTCCCGCAAGTGACTCCACTCGGCCAGGGGACGCACCCCGAAGAACACAGACAGATACAATCAGCAACAACCAACAACGATAAAATCCACAACCGTCACAATACCAACATGATACTTTAACAACAATCACAATCAACACCAAACCACATTATGTGACTAATACTGAGAAGGGAAACCCTACCTGGAATGCAAACACAAGCAGATGATCTCAACAGCTGAATCAAAACCTCTCCTCTACGAATCCTCCTCCTATCACATAATCACATAATTACTACTACCACAACTAATAATAAAAACCCTCAATCCCCCAAATTAGGGTTTAAACAAAATCAATTAAATGCTATAAAATTGGTATGTAGATCTTACCCTTGACGCAAGGATCACTAAGATGTAAAGAATGATGAAATCCGACCTCTTAAGTTCCGGGATTTGTCAATATGAAGCGAAAAACGTAGTTTCAATCTCCTTTTTAAGTTTATTAGGTTTGTAAAAGTGTTTAGGGAAGAAGACGATAAGACTTATATACTAATCCGTGTTATTAACAAAACTCGTCAAAATAATACCCGTTAACCGACCTACTCGATCGAGTAACTAACGTACTCGATCGAGTGCCACTTACTCGATCGAGTACCCAGGCTACTTGATCGAGTACCCTACAGGCAGAATACTGTTTCAAAATCAAAACACCCTTACTCGGCAGAGTAAGACCCACTCGATAGAGTACCCAGAGATTCATAAAACCGTAGTATTACAGTCTTTCCTCCTTAAAAAGAACTTCGTCCCCGAAGTTCAAACCACAACAAAACAAAATACACTACCACACTCCCGACACTACAACCAAAACAAAACTCAACACAAAAACTCCGACACATGTTACCAACCCAAACTCAACCCGACACAACTCACTACTAACTATACCAAAAACAACATAAAAAGATGCAAAAACTCTTCGCGATCATCACCTACCCCCCCTAAAACAAACAACGTTACGTCCCCGTAGCCATACATACCTGATCAAAAAGGAACGGATAGCGCTCTCTCATGGAATCCTCTGCCTCCCATGTAGCTTCCTCAACCTCATGATTAGACCAAAGAATCTTAAGCAAGACAATCTCACCATTTCTAGTCTTCCTAACCTTCCGGTCAAGAATCTACTTAGCCACCTCAAGGTAAGACAAGGACTCATCTAGCTCTATTTTCTCTGCCTCTAACACATGTGACGTATCACTCACATACTTCCGCAACTGAGATACATGAAACACATTATGCACCCTATCCAAAGAAGACGGTAAAGCCAAACGGTAAGCAACCTCTCCAACCCGGTCTAAGATCTCATATGGTCCTATGAACTTCTGACTCAGCTTGCCTTTCTTCCCAAATCTTATAACCCCACGCATAGGAGACACTTTCAGAAGAACCTTGTCCCCATCCTGAAACTCTATATCCCGACGATGTAGATCTGCATAACTCTTTTGCCTATCCTGAGCTGCTCTCATTCTCTCCCTGATCGTCTAATCTGCTCAACCATCTCATGTACCATCTCTGGTCCTAAAACCACTGCCTCAGCACTGTCGTCCCAACAAATCGGACTCCTACATCTCCGCCCATATAAAGCCTCATATGGCGCCATGCCATTACTAGTGTGATAGCTGTTGTTGTAGGAAAACTCAATCAAATCTAACCTCTGTTCCCAGCTACCACCAAAATCCATCACACAAGCTCGTAACATATCCTCAAGAGTCTTGATTGTTCTCTCTGTCTGACCGTCTGTCGCAAGATGAAATGCTGTACTCATCTTCAATTTCGTTCCCAAAGACTCCTACAACTCTTTCCAAAATCTTGAGATAAACCTCGCATCTCTGTCAGATATGTTGGAATAAGTGTCCTCCGACAATAATGCGATCACAATTGTCGATCATGATGATCACATGTTTAAATCTCATGTTTAAGAATACAAGAGGGAAAGTAATATTTTACAGTCAACTGGTCCACACATATCGGTAATGATTGGCTGACTAGAGTTTGACATTACTGTCGTGCGACGGTGGTGATCAGTTGATACCCTGAGGTCATACCTATAGGGTAATACTCTTAATTTATTATTTAATTAATCGTATGTCGATACGAGTTAATTAAATTGCTTAAAATTGACGGATGATTTTGTGTGTAAAATTAACGTGTCTCATTGTAATTCGATTAAATGAGATACGGTCTAAGTAATCGAATTGTTTTTTTACTTAGATTGAATTATTGTTTACGAAACAATTGAAGCAGGTTGAATAATTTGTTATAAATATAAGTCGTTGTAATTTATAATTCGATAAACCATTTTGGTACAAGTAATCAAGAATTACTAATTAAATTTTGTATGTGACATATTTTATTAGTATGTTAATTTTTAATATGTTAAAAATACATTATAGTGTAACATGTCATGTAACATGTGACACATGACAAAATTAACAAATGACAAAATAAAATGGACTTTCCATTTTATGTATGTACCGAAATATGGAGGGGATTGGGGTTTATTTTGTGTTGTTTATTTTAAATAGAAACACAATGATTAAACCCTACTCTTAGCCATGCATGCCTAGTTTGTCTTGGGTAGAATGTGAAGCTCATGCATTGGCCCCTACCCTTCCCTCCAACCGGTTTTCTAGAGGATGAAAAGCCAAGAGTTTTTCTATTATTATTCAACCATTTTCTCTACATAATTTTCTAGTGTTAGAAAATTAGAACAACTCTCTACATTTGTGAAATATTTTTAGAGTAATAATTACACACAAAATCCTATCCTCCTAACCGAAATAGAGGAGAACAAAATCAATATTTTTGTGTCAATTGTAAGTTAAGATTTTAATTAATACTAGTCTCATATTAATTAAAATTATTAAGGGTATTCCTTGGTTATAACTCCTTAGGAGAGATTCTAAACTTGAATCTTATTCTTCCATTTTAGAAAGCTCAAGATCTAGTAAGAAGGAGAACTTACTAGTCTCCATTTATCCGAAATACACAATGTAAGAAGTGACGATTTCTTCCTTATACTTGTAATTGTTTTGCATGCATAAGATCAATTTTAATTTTATGAGTAAATTAAACTATCATACTATGAATATGTAAAATAATGGAATTAATGAATTCTAACAAGTGGTATCAGAGCCTTAGGTTGTTTGCATGCAAATCGGTTTATGGTTTTTCCGAGTTATAAGATTAACATACAAAACTAATTAATTTGGATTTATGAAGATAAACCTAAAAATAACTTTGCATGTTAAAAGTTTCTGGTCCTAACTGATTTTTAGGACATTTTGGTTTATTTATAGATATTATTGTTCATTTTGTTAATTTATGACATAAAAATGTGATTTTTGTATATAAAATGTCATTTTTGGACGAAAAATAGCTAAACTTCGAATTTTCCAGTGGTTTTTGGATATGTTTTCACATGTAATACATAATGATGGCCTGTAAATTTTCATGTTAAAATAAGTTGTTTTGCTCAAAATATGAATTTTATAAGTTAAAATCGTATTTAAATGGGTAAATAGGTTAATATGAGTTATATTTCGAATTTAATCATGAACATTTAGTATGTTGTCACATGTAATGTTAGAAGATGTGTATAAAATATTTGGCTATAGTGAAGTTCTTTTCCATGATTTATGAATTTTTGATGAAAAATCACATAAATAGTGACTATAATTAGATATAATGCTAAAACATACTTCATGACTAAAGAAAAACATCACATGTTGCATTTTATCATATATTTCAGATGTAAAAGTGAAAAGTTGGTTTAAGTTAATTTGCTCATATTTTAATGGTCATAATTGATAAAACCGATAAGCCGCAACGATGTTCTTCTTGAAAAAATTTCGAAATTTTTAACCTAAGTTTTGAATATTATGAGTATCATGGTATTTTTACAAAATATTCATGAGTTTGAATTTCAAATTTTGAAATTATTTGGAATTTTTATAATTTATTTTGGAGTTTATAGTATAATATTGTATTTTAAGTCCATAAATGAACAATATTAGATATACAAGTTGAATTATTGTCAAAATTTGTGTGAAGACTAAATTTTGAGTCCTAAGATGTTAGGATAATTAACTTGAACATAAATTTGAGTTTATGTTGCATTTTGTGATTTTAAAAAGTTAAATCACGCAAATCCGTAAAAACCAATTAATATACGATATTGGCTCTTAAAAAGGCGATTTAGCTTAAAATGAAGCATGTGCATACATATTATATTGCTGCATTTTATTATGATTGTCATAATTTTTATTTTATATAATTTTGAATTATGTAATTTTACTTAGAATGGCCTTAGTTTTTAATTGGTATTACCCGAAATGTATGGGAATATTGATTCGGTTGTAATTATTGTGATCTCGCATCACCGTTTTATAATTTAATAGATTATTTTTATTACAAATGTATAATAGGAAATTATGTAATTTTATTTATTATTTGTAGATTTACCGGAGTTTCCATGAAGACGGTGTTACCTCGAGATGCGTGCCAAGACCGAAGTTCAAGGGACCAAAGGAGTTGGTTTTCGAATTTGTAATAGTTTATTAGATTTAATATTTTAGGAAGGCCATACTAGGACTTTATATTTATGCTTTGCATTTTATTTATATGTTGCATGCATCGCTAAATCGCCATAACTAAACATGCATTTTAAATCGAGTTTATCGACCGTTTCAATTACAATTATCGTAGTTCACCGCTTTAGTTCACTTAAAATGTGATAGATAATAAATTGTCATGACCTCTCGCTAAATAAACAATTGAGACTTAGCCTTACCAAAAATTAGAAACCATGAAAACCTATTTCGTGAGGGAGTGCGCTCGGCCAAACCGGGGTACAAACCTTGTTACGTAGGGGAAGTGGGTGATAAATGTCTATCTACCGAATTCATATTGATGAGGGTTGTATCGCCAAAGCGTGCCCAAGTTAATGTGAATTTGGATCATGGACACATTTATTCGAAATTTGGGTTGAACTCAACAAAAGTATTCTCGACCATAGCCGGATGTGTTTTGGGCTAAAGATAAATATTAATGTAGTTTTATCGACCAAGAGTTCTAAAAGTAGAATCGATTAAAGAGTTAATCCACCGAGTTATATTGATGAGGGTTGTATCGCCAAAGCGTGCCCAAGTTAATATGAATTTTGATCTTGGAATCATTTATCATAGTTGGGTAGAGGTCACTATGTAAATGCTTTACTTGTTAAATTATTTACAAGTATTATTATAACGATAAATGTTTTGTTTTCATTATTCCGTTAATCATATTGTTCTAATTCTTTACCTCAAATTATATACGATATCATTTCGATTTTAGTTCAAATCTCCATTAAAACAACGTAACTAAAGACAAATTTCAATTTCCTTCTAAACACCTCGTATTATCCATTGCAAGGATCTCTTGTGAAGAGTATAGATAAAAGTTATTCGTGATCAAAAGGGTTTTTGATTTTTGACTAACATTTCTACTTACAATGGATTGTTTCTCATGTGCTTAATTGAGTTAAGTGCTTTGAAACGTTAAATCATTTTGGTGACTAGATTTGTTAGAAATCGAAATTGACCAAAATACCGCAACCACTTCAATGGAAGTTTTAAGACTAAACAAACGAATGAAGAGTAGTCTTCATGAATTTCAATTTTGCTTCTCTTAGCAAAGACTCATTGAAATGAGTGGGAGCATTCTCTTAAACCGTTAAGAAAAGGATGAGGTTTAAAGAAGTAAAATTAGAATGGAATTGATACAAGGTAATGGTAAAAGTAAAGTTATTGAGAACAACGATACTAAACCTATCAATCCCGACCGATAAAGTTTCCATTGTCTTAATTGTTGGACGCTAGAAAGGAAACTACCCCAAATTATTGAATAATCAGCAAGTTAGTTGTGGGACATCTAATGGGACCTTCTTCTTTAAATGTTTATTTGATTGACATAAATTTTGCTATTACTACTTCGTCAATATTAGAAACCGGTGGTGGTTTTCATCATTGTATTTGATACATAGGATGATTAGAATATGACGACTAGCAACAATGATGTCGAGAGATAGAGTCATTGTGTATTCAATCTAGTTTTTGGGTTTAAAGTTGTACTTAATTGTGACTATTAAGTGCATAAACTCTGAATAAGAATATAATCTTGTTAAGATACAAAAGAGGTTTCACTTTTGTGACCCTATACACCATGATTTGATGTATGGCTAGCCCATTATCAAGGTGATTATATTCTAAACCAAACTAGAATGATATATCATGTAGATGATACAAGACTCAAATTGGTATCCCAAGATTAAAACTTTAATTATGGAATGATAAACGCAAAGAGTTACCGAGTACTCTTGAAACCATTAGATTGTTAATCTTATGGTATATGCGTATCTTGTATTCAAAGCAAGATTTCTCATGCCTTTTGGTTGAAAAGGAAATTGAGAATGCAAATCATTGATCCAGAAAAGGTTGATCATTTTATTTTACCGACAATTAAAGTGGATACTATAGTGTTCACTTAATAAGGTACAAGGAGAAATCTTTGAAGAAGTTCAAAGAGTTCAAACGATCACGATTTAGTCGTGATGGGATTATCTAAGTGAAAACTTTGATATAAGCCAAAGGATGTGTGATATAGCATCACAAGTTAATCTCTCCTAGCACACATTATGGGACAAGGTGTGGCTAGATATAGAAATCAAACCCTGTTCGATATGGTTTGGATTTTATTCAAGTTACCTTGAGTTACTTGATCTAATTTTGGGGATTTTATCATTTTGTCTAAGTTGTTTTTCCACTAAATCTAAACGTATCATATGAGATATGAAATGGTAGATTACCATGCTTGTAAGTTTTTCACAAGAAACAAATGCTCATTTTTCCTTACAATAATCACGTGTACAACGGGTTTGTGGCTCGTGAAGCTGTCTTTCTAGAATATAAGTTTATTTCTAGAAGACAGAGTGGGAGAAATTATTCAAGAGCCACAAAAGAATTGTGTCAAAAATTGTATGTCGCAAGAAACTGGTTTTTCTTGGCTACATGACGTTGTTTCTTCGAAACCTAGGAGGTTGAACTCATCACTTGTTGAAGATGATGAATTCATGTTACTTTTTAAGAAAGTAAAAAGCTTATAACTTACAAAGAAATTATTTGATTCAAGTTACTTCTGGAAAGTAATGAACATATGACTTACATGAGAGTGTTTAAGTCACAACTCATTACAAGGCTTAGAGCCATGAAAATCCGAAATAAATTCCAAGTGGAATTGTTGGATATCTAAGAGAGATGTCATAGCTTGATTAGTTGTAAAGTGTTTTGCACTATTCAGATCTTCTTAGGGATTGTATTTCATTATGATGATATATAGCGAGTGAATCTAAAACCCACTTCTTCAATTAGAAGGAATGTATTCAATACATGTCATGAGTTTTGTAGATTCTTGCAATCCTAAAATAATGTGTAACTTAAGAGATTGTCTTAAGTAGGACATCAATGAGTTGGAATCAACATTTTTATCATGTTATAAAACTTTTCTCGATAGGTTGAGAAGTTGTGTTTATATATAAAGTTTACTGGGAGTTACGAAAATTTTAATTAGTCTTATATGTGGATGACATATTGATCATTGGGAATGATTTAAGACTTTTGGAGTAATATAATACATCTTTAATATCCAGATTTATGTAGATAAATCCACATGATATTAGCGCCAAATAAGAAGTCTTATGTTGATAAGATTCATGATTAGTTCAATCAAGTTGAACATATTTGATTAATTCCATTTGCTTCCGCTGCCGGATCAATTAAATGAGTAAAGATGTATAACGCTTCATATACTTTGAGTATGATGAATTGTTTCAAATCGAATTTAAGTAATAGTTACCAAATAGCCATATTGATTATTCTTAAGTGATTGAAGAAGCATTAAAGATGCAAAGTTAAGTGTTTTTGATGCAATTCACGAATTTGTGTAAGGGCTTACACTAATGACTGTTGAGATTGCATAAGTTTTTGGACAAAAACCGTATTCGAAACACCTAAAAATGGTTAAGGAACCATTATGGCTATGTTATTTAAGATATGGATTTGTTAGAATCGTTCTAGGCAATTAAGAACAATGAGAGATACTTACAACGGAAATTGAGTACACTTGCAATCATGAGATGTGTGAGAGGGATGGGTCCCGCACACTGTGAAAACAGTGGGAGCTATTCTAAGATTAGAGAGTAGATTAGATCTAGACACGTACTCAGAAAGTTTTGTAATGCAAATGTATACATTACAAAGGAAAACGAGTATGTAGTAAGGTTGAGTAAGGCACAAGAAGTTGATAAAACCTACAAACCAAAGCCTTCTGATAGGCTTAACAGGATGAGTCATGTCATATATTATTTCAATTACATTGAGATGAACAACTACATATAAGATGAAAATGGATTATAAAAATATGAAGTAGTAATCAGGTATTGACTATTCATATGTGATAATCACATTTGTCGTTCGAGTTTTTAAATCTGAAAAAAACTCCTTTTATACTTTGTTACATCCAAACGGGTTGTAGAGACAATATTGAACCCCGTTAAAGTGAACTCGGATTAACATGGTATTTGCCCATATTCACTTGTGTGAGGTGACGTCTCGAAGTGACTAGAGTGTGATGCGATTGATGGCAAGTTCAAGTGCCATAGAGTCATATGAGATGACTAGTCGATCACATAGACAGACTGTTAGAAACACTTTATCGGGCCTAATGACCGCTTATAGAGTTCTGGCAAATTTAAATAGCCTGGTCGTGACGAGAGCTACTATAGTATTCTAATGAGTTAATTCTTTGACTAAAGACTGTTCGCCTAAGGTGGCACAGTTTCAGATTAACTTTAACTTATGTTACTACGACCTTCGTAAATGGGGTCAAATGGGAATATTTTGGGTTATGATGGCTGTGGCTAATCGAAGGGAATAGTGCGATAGGAATTGTCCACCCCTTGTCAGGGTTAAAACAATATCTCAGGGCCACTCGAAGAGTAATGAACTGGAAATGCGTGACCACGCTCGGAAGGTATCTATGGTAGATAATTCCGGTCAATAAGTTATTCTCCAGATCGAGGAAACCACTCTCGATATGATCATTTGCAAGTACGACCCGAAAGACACCTTGCATTGAGTGGGAGATAGTAATAGGACAAGAGAATTGGTGACGCACACTTGTCGAGGATAAGTGGGAGATTGTTGGAACCGACAATAATGCGATCACAATTGTCGATCATGATGATCACATGTTTAAATCTCATGTTTAAGAATACAAGAGGGAAAGTAATATTTTAAAGTCAACTGGTCAACACATATCGGTAATGATTGGCTGACTAGAGTTTGACATTACTGTCGTGCGACGGTGGTGATCAGTTGATACTCTGAGGTCATACCTATAGGGTAATACTCTTAATTGATTATTTAATTAATCGTATGCCGATACGAGTTAATTAATTTACTTAAAATTGACGGATGATTTTGTGAGTAAAATTAACGTGTCTCATTGTATTCCTTGAGTATAACTCCTTAGGAGAGATTCTAAACTTGAATCTTATTCTTCCATTTTGGAAAGCTCAAGATCTAGTAAGAAGGAGAACTTACGAGTGCCTATTTATCCGAAATACTCAATGTAAGAAGTGACGATTTCTTCCTTATACTTGTAATTGTTTTGCATGCATAAGATCCATTTTAATTTTATGACTAAATTAAACTATCATACTATGAATATGTAAACTAATGGAATTAATGAATTCTAACAAGATACTATGTCTATAGGCACCCCATGTAACCTTAGCACATTCTTCCGATAAGCCATAGCTAATTGTGCCTTAGTCCATGTATCTTTCATTGGCACAAAATGAGCTGACTTGGTCAGTCGATCCACTATAACCCATATCATGTTGTTACCCTGCTGACTCTTTGGCAAACCCACGATGAAATCCATGGAAATAGATTCTCACTTCCACTCAGGTACCTCTAAGGACCGAATCTTACCTTGTGGTCGTCGCTGCTCCCCTTTAACTCTCTGACATGTCAAACAACGGGCCAGAAACTCAGCTGTTTCTTTCTTCATCCCAGGCCACCAGAAAGTCTTCTTTAAATCCTTGTACAGCTTTTCACCACCTGGATGTACCGAATATGGTGTAACATGTGCCTCTTTCATGATTGTCTTTTTTAGCTCCTCATCATTAGGGACACACCACCTCCCATCAAACCTCAAACTACCGTATATATGAATAGAGAATCTAGACACTGTCCTTTTCTCTACTCCAGCTCTACACTCCACCATCTTGGGATCTTACACCTGTTTACCTCGAATATCATCATATAGATCAGGCTGCACTGTCAAATCTCCCATGACATCCCCTTTCTGGATCATATGTATCCCAAACTTCCCAACCTCATCTCTCAACCTCATCAAGGATATGGATGTGCACAAGGAATGTACACTCTTTCTGCTCAAAGCATCTGCAACTACATTGGCTTTCCCTTCATGGTAGATAATATCCATGTCATAATCACCAATCAACTCCATCCACCTCCTCTGTCTCATGTTCAACTCCTTTTGAGTGAATATGTACTTGAGACTCTTGTGATCTGAAAATACCTTAAAGGTCTCCCCATAAAGGTAATGTCTCCAAATCTTGAGAGTAAACACAACTGCACCCAACTCCAAATCGTGTGTAGGATAATTCTCCTCATAAGGCTTCAATTTCCTAGAAGCATAGGCAATCACTTTACCATTCTGCATCAATACACATCCCAACCCATTCTTTGAGGCATCAGTATAAACCTCAAAATTCTCACTCCCTTGAGGCAATGCTAAGATTGGAGCTGTGGTCAAACGCTCCTTTAATGTTTGGAACACCGTCTCATAACTCTCATCCCAACGAAACCTGTTCTCTTTTCTCATCAAAGCTATCATATGTCTAGAAATCTTGGAGAAATTTTTCACGAATCGTCTATAATATCCAGCTAAACCCAAGAAACTTCTGATCTCAGCTACATTGTTTGGTGCTTCCCACTTGGTAACTGCCTCAATCTTTGCCGGATCCACAGCTACCCCATCTTTAGAAATCACATGCCCCAGAAAAGAAACTTTCTCCAACCAGAACTCACACTTGGAGAACTTTGCATACAACTCATGCTCCCTCAAGGTCTGCAACACAATCCTCAGATCCTCCTCATGTCATCAATGAAAACCACCATAAACTTGTCCAAAAACTGACTGAAGACTCTGTTCATCAAATCCATAAACACAGTCGGTGCATTAGATAACCCAAAAGGCATCACCACATACTCATAATGGCCATACCTCGACGTGAAAGCTGTCTTTGGTATGTCCTCCTCTCTAATCTTCACCCGATGGTACCCCGACCTCAAATAAATCTTGAAAAAGACTGATGCACCACTCAACTGATCAAATAGGTCATCTATCCTTGGCAAAGGATACTTGTTCTTCACCGTCACTTGGTTCAGCTCCCGGTAATCTATGCACAACCTCAGACTCCCATTTTTCTTCTTCACAAAAAGAACTGGTGCTTCCCACGGTGATACACTAGGTCTAATGTATGCCCTCTCTATCAGATCATCTAGCTGCTTCCTGAGCTCCACCAACTCCTTAGGACCCATCCGGTACGGTGCCTTAGAGATTAGCCCTGTCCCCGGTTTTAGCTCAACACTGAAGTCTATCTCCCTCTTCGGTGGTAACCCTGGAATCTCCTCTGGAAAGACATCTGAAAACTCCCCC
Organism: Silene latifolia; assembly: GCF_048544455.1. Lineage (NCBI taxonomy): Eukaryota > Viridiplantae > Streptophyta > Magnoliopsida > Caryophyllales > Caryophyllaceae > Silene > Silene latifolia. The sequence goes on along the minus strand of NC_133538.1, from coordinate 215,611,738 downwards.
ACAACTGGTATCTGATCAACTATCGGACTCTCCATCATGTCATCTCTCACATGGCACAAGATCATCGGGCACCAATTCCTCATATAGGACTTCAAGGTCACAGCTGCAATCAACTTAACTTTGGGTTTGACAACAAACCCACGATAAGACACATTAATTCCCTTAGGACCTCTCAGAGACACTTTCTTTTGATGACAGTCTATCTTAGCTTTGTACTTTACTAACCAATCCATCGCGACTATCATCTCAAAACCATCTACGGGAAACTCTAGCAAGTCCACAGGTAGATCAACTTGCCCAACTATCATAGATACATCCCTTTAAAACCTCCCACATGATACAGACTCCCCCGAGGGTATAAAAACATTCTCACTTACAGACTCATATTCCCTCAGACCCAACTGTTTAACATGACTCGAAGATACAAACGACTGTGACGCCTCCGAATCAAACAAAACAAAGGTATGAACACCATTAACAAGAAAAATACCAGTGATAACATGTGCGTCGTCCTCAGTTGCTTTCTTCTCCATTATAAACAGCTTTCCAATGGTCTTCTGCCCACCTCCCTGGATAGTACTGGCAGACGTAGTCGGCTTAGCACCCGACCCTTGATTGTTGTTGGTGTTCGTAGCTGGCTTCTGATAAGAATTACCGCCATTGCGGCTACCTCCACCGTTGTTGCTCTGACCTCCTCGGTTGTTCCATGACCCAGCTGGTCTATTGCTCGCATAACTCTGTGCCGGACCCTAAGAATAGCTCCCCTGAGCCGGTCTCTGAAAACCTCCCGGTAACACACTGGTACACTCATGCCTCTTGTGGCCTATACCGCCACAGCCGAAATAGGTCATTCCCCAGCTACCACTCCCACTCCTACGGCCACGCCCAAAGGAAGCCCCAACACTAAACCCCGAACCAGATGAATATGCTCTAGCCTGAGTGTGGTTGCCCTTCTTGTAATTGGATTGGCCACCACCCTCACTCTCAGCCTTCACTCTCAGCCTTTCTTTTCTCAGCTCCTCTCTCTCTTTTGTCATCTCTACCAGCCTCTCAGCTCTCCCAGCCCTCTTATAAGCTTCCTTAACATCTGTAAGGATTCCCACGGGTAGCTTCTCCATTATCTTGGGGGTCAACCCCTTCTCAAACCTCAGAGCTAGGTTCTCATCACTCAATCCCATATCCTCAGCATACCTAGACTTCCCATTGAACTGTCGGTAGTACGCAGCTACCGACATATCAGATGTCATCTTAAAACTATCGAACTCCTCTCTCAGCTTACCCCTCACATGCTCAGGTACAAACTCCCTCCTCATGGCCCTCCGGAACTCTTCCCAAGGTATAACAGGCAGCCCCTGCTTCGCATACATGTCCCTAGCATTCACCTTTACCTTGTCCCACCACTCACCTGCCACTTCTCTCAAGTAGAACGCAGCTTGTTCTACCCTCATCTCATCCGGACAATGCACCAAATCCAGGATATTCTCCATCTCTTTGTGACAATTATCTCGAAGCATTGGCTCCCCGGCCCCTTATACTCTTTCTGTAATACTACGGTTTTATGAGTCTCTGGGTACTCTATCGAGTGGGGCTTACTCTGTCGAGTAAGCATGTTTTGATTTACGAATCAGTGTTCTGCCTGTAGGGTACTCGATCGAGTAGCCTTGGTACTCGATCGAGCAAGTGGCACTCGATCGAGTATGTTAGTTACTCGATCGAGTAAGTCGGTTAACGGGTTATATCTCAACGGGTTATGTTAATAATGTGAATTAGTATTTATATTACACCGTCATCTTTCATAAAGACTTTTTATAAACCTAATACACTCAAAAGAGATTGCAAACTACGTTGTTCTTCCTATTCGCATGATTGGCAAATCCCGGAGCTAGAGAGTTCGGATTTCATCGTTCTTTATATCATTGTGATCCTTGCGTTAAGGGTAAGTCCTACGTACCATTTTTATATCATTTGGTTAAGGTTGTTTAAACCCTAATTTTGGGATTATGGGTTTTCTATGTTTATGTTGATGTGGTAGTGATTGTATGATTATGTGTATATGAGAAGGGTTCGTAGAGGAAAGGTTTTGAGACAGCTGCTAGATCGTCTGCTATTTGTGTTGCATTTCAGGTAGGGTTTCCCTACTCAGTATTAGTTACATGATTGTGTGGTGATTGTTATTGTTATTGAGTAATTATCGTACTGGAATTGGTTGTTGGTAATTGTTGGTGTTGTGACGGTTGTTGTTTATTGTCGTTGACTGTTGTTGTATCTGTCTGTGTTCTTCGGTGTACGTCCCTGGCTGAGTGGTGTAACTTGTGGGAGTGGCTTCACGCCCTTGATTCACCTCCTGGGGAACCCGTCACAGGAGGGATGTGCACATTAAGGAACATGGGTTTATCGTTCGATGAGATGAGCGAGGCTTAGGTGGGAGCAGTGCCCCCATCCCAGCGGCGGTGTGGAGTACCTGTTGCGATGGGTACTCTGGCAGGGCTACACACTTTAGTGTGTAGTCAGTTGTGTGGAGATTGATGATGGAGATTGGGGATTGATGTGTTGATTGAGCTGCTTGGTATTTTCTTCATGTTGGTTTGTATCGTGTAATTAGTACTAACCCCGTTTAAATATTTTAAAAACCGTGGTGATCCATTCAGGGGTGGTGAGCAGTTATTGAGCAGGTATGATATGACGCGTATGGGATAGCTGTGATGAGTCATCACGTGGCACATAGAAGTCTTCCGCTGTGTCAGACGATGTTTTATAGCTTTGATAGTTTTAGCAGTAGACCGTCTGAGAATCTTGTATTTCAAATTAAGAGTTTTGGTTTTGATCATATAATCACTTTAAACTATATTGTTATTTAAATTATGTTTCTTCATTGTAATTTGATTATCATTGCCTCGGGTAACCGAGATGGTGACGTTCTTATACCTTAAGTGGTCCTGGTAAGACACTTGGAGTATGGGGGTGTCACAAAGTGGTATCAGAGCGACGATCCTGAAACCTGTAACCAATGAATCTAATGAACATAGGGAGTCAATTAAAATGAACTCGGGGTAGAAGTTGTAGGAGCTAATGCAAAGGCTTGGGAAACGTCCTAAATTCGCGAACTCGCCCTACAATTTTGAACCGGTCACCATGGGATATGAGTCGGGATCGCTATGTGTTTATCTTATGAATTGTGCATCTTTGTAACAAACTGTGGTATGAATCGGTGGATGTATGTATGTGGAGAATGGAAAATGTGCAGAGAAAGATGATAATGAGGTGATGTTATACATTATTGATTGAAAGCATGATAGTTGTTTTACGATATGACATTATAGAAATACGCAAAGAAAATTTGTTTGATTTGAGTTATACATAGAGTTATGTATACATATATGTTGTTGGTAGTGTTGTACGAGTTTATATAGCTGAAAGTTTGAGTAAGAGCATGAATAATTGGTGGAAAAAGATGATAATTGTTGCATGATAATATGATTTTTGATAAAGCATGTTGTATGATGGAAGATATTTTATAATGTTGTTATGCTAGTAACACGTGAATAGGAGACTTGATGTTATATATTTGTGATTTTGTTTACGTAAAGTTATAGAATAAAAACATGTAGGTAATACATGCTTGGTAAATTGAATGATGCATGTGCATAATGGATGTTGTTGCTTGGCTTTTGAAGATAGTAACATGTGGTTAGGGATACTGGTTTTATGAGCATCGAGTTGTTTTTGTTTACCTTGTTGTCGTTTAAGTTGTTTGGAAGTAAAATCAAGTAGTTGTGTTTTCGATTATAGAGAGGTTGTCTTTAAACTGTTATAACTTAAGATACATAAATGATTTTAATGTGATTCTAACTGTAGGTGATAGCTTGTTCTTTTACGATTCTAACGATAGGCCACATGCCCAAAACGACTAAGAAACTAGTGAGTTATGACCGTTTTACGAAATCTGGACAGTGCTGAGAAATGCGTAGGGTACTCGATCGAGTGGCCCTCACTCAATCGAGTGCACCTTGGTACTCGATCGAGTACCCCTTACACGATCGAGTAGCCCTGATAATTTGTTTTACGTGCTTCTAACCTTCACCCACTCGATCGAGTAAGTCACTCACTCGATCGAGTGGCATGTACTCGATCTAGTAACCCCTGTTTTTGGTCATATGCTTATCTTTTGACTTCGTTGCATATTATGTTTAATTCAAAGGTGTTATTTTACTTCTTTATGCATTGTTTTACATGTATGTTGGTTTTGATGCGTAAGTTACCCAATATTATGGTGTAGTTAGTGGAAACTGTGGTGAGTATGAATTCGGTGGGAGGACATGAGTTATGTGTGGTTGTGACGGATAATGGAAAAAGCAAAGAAGGATTGGTAAGGCTTATTAAGGCATGGAGCATGTTTTGTGTGAAGATATGAGTGATATGATTTTGTGTTGAGTAATGTAAAAGTAAGTAAATATGGGCAAGGAATGATGTGAGTCTAAGGTACGTGAGAATGAATAGATTGAAAGGAAGAATGTGGATAGTAGCAACTTGAAATGTGTAAAGAATTATGGAGGGAGATGGTTAGGAATTGTGTTGGTTAAGAATATATATAATGAAAGGTCGTTTTAGAGGGATTGAGAAGAGTGGTATATAGTGAACTTAATGGAGACATGTCGCGACGTGGATTTGCAGATAGTGACTGAGTTTGGGAATTTGTGTTATCAAGAGGTGAAACTAACGTGTGATTTCCTTGGGCAATTAACGGTATAAAATGATTTTTGATTTCTAAAGATGTAAAAAGAGAGATGCAATTGTTTGAACAAGTAAACGTTGATTCTATGGATGGATTGGTGACAAGGGTAAGTGATAGCATAATAAGAGAATATTTATGGTAAGAAAGATTTAGATGATATCGATATGAAATAATGAGATGTGAGTTTTGGAGCAATGAGAAGGTAATCAGAGCATTAAAGAGTTAGGTAAGAGGTAATAAGGAGTTGAATGATTAATTGGTTTTGTCGAGTGTAAAAAGAAAAGAATGAGGGGGGTAAAACTAAGAAAATGTTCACCGTAGTTATGTGATATAAAAGTAAGGAATCGTCGATATGTATGATACTATAATGAGGATTTGCGTTAATGGTTATATAGGAGTTTCAGAACAACATGATTAGTCAGGAGTTTCGAGAAATTAAGTAAAGTAAAAGTTGGGTAGAGAATTTGCACGATATGAGATCTTGGTGGTGAGTCGGGTGACGATACAATTAAGGATGGAATTGGAAATAGTGTTGAGATGATTTTTGTTGATGTATTTGATGTTCGTTATTTGGGATGATAACCAAAGATAGGAAAGAAACTGTGATGTTTTGATGTACGAACGGTGGTAGTGTGGAGGTGTTGTCACTAGTGGTTAAGGGTGATGATAAATAGGAAAGATGGCAATTCTAAAGAGGTTGATTTTGTAGAGACTGAATTTAGATGTATGGTTATGAGGAAGTATAAGACGTAGTCTTAGGAGGCGGTTCCTCGTAATGAGGGTTAGCTGTATGGTTATGTATGGCAGAAAGTGCTGGTTATGCGAATGGGAGAATGTGTTATGAGGGGCATACGAGTTAAGCTCGGGTGAGAGGTAACCTTTGCCAGGTGGTAACTTACGTGATCAGGATTGACTAGTTGGATGTGATTACGGGTCTATGATGTGTATGAATGTTTGTGTGAGATTTTGACCTCACAAGAAGTGGTATTGTGTGATAATTATAAATTAGTTGTCTGAATTTTCTATATGTTGAGTACGGTAACCTGATTGAATGATAAAAAAAAATGGTAATAGTTTGATTGATCTGGCATGGTTAGTTATAATCGTATGTGTATTTATAATACATGTGTATTCCGTGAAATGGTAGGGATGATGGTCATGAGGTGCTTATCCGTTTATTCATATAATATGTTGCGTTGTGATTTAGTAAAGTGGATTTGAGTAAGTTTTCTTGTCCGAGAAGTTATTTCTGAGTCAGTGTTTATGGGATTGTGTATGTTGCGATGTCTATCGGTGTGGTTGTGGTGTCTCGGGTGGTGATCCAGGCACGATACTTAGTGTTGTGATGCGGGTATTTTCGCACTGCGGTGTGGCTGTTGGTGACGGTGTTGCGATGCCGTCACCGGTTGTGGTGGAGTAGGCTGGATGATTATGATTCGAGTTTCGAAAGTACATACCAGTTATACATAAATTGTTGTTTTGTTTGATTTTGGTTCCTGTGAGTTTCAGTTTGTACAGATAGACAGTTATTTTGTTTATTGATGTTTCTTACCAGTTAAGTTTTGGAATGAGGGTAGAGTATGATATGAAAGAGAGTGTATTTTTTTCCGTGGTTGTCATGGCATCGGGATATTCTGTTGCTAGGACACAGTTGTCAGAAGTTGTTACAGTACATTTGATCTTGTTGTAGATGAGGCATCGGTGCACATAGTCATGGCAAGTGATTCGTAGAACATGTGTGGTAATGATCTGAAAGCTAAAGGTGGTTCATAATCTTTCGTTGAGACAGTGAGTGTAGGGTGTTGGGAATTAGTATCATGTTAAGTTATATATGAATTTTGCTGTAAAGGAAGAAAAGAACTTGAGGATCTAGTGTGAGTGTATGTAATAATTGTGGATCGTGAGTTATGAGTATGGAGATAGGTGCAGGTATAGAGGATTATGTCGTTTTGGCAGTAATAGGGAACAATTGAAGTTTTGGTTAAGCTAAAGATTTTGAGGTAGAGGTTAGGTGGTGTGACGAGTGAATTGAAGTATGAGAATTGTTTAAGTAAGAGAGCCTTAGATATATGCATGACGAGTGTTTAGATTATAGGTGGTTATCTTTGACATGCGGTGGTGATGGGGATAATGAGAAGAAATTGCTAGAATTTAGTATTAGTGAGTTACGAGGACGTAACATTTATCTTAAGAGGAGTTGGATGCGATAAAAGAGATTTTGATGGTTGTGCATATGGTAGTATAATTGGAAGTAGAGTGTTGGTGTAGCATAAAGGATGGATATTTGTTTTGATTGATTTTATTAAAGGTCATGACCGTGCTTGTAGTAGTTCGATGTTTAGGAATGGGAGAATATTTCAATAGTGTTGACAGTTGGATGATGATATTATGAGTGTGAGTAAACTTCGAGGACGAAGTTCCTTTTAAGGGTGGTAGAATGTAACATTCCGTTTGATGTTTATGGGTGTCTTGGTTTTGGATTTGCTGGTGGAGAATATGTTAGTGAAACGGAGCTAGCAGCGTTTGTGGATGGTAGTTGCTAGTGTATGGAGTTAGTGTCGAGAGAGGCTATAATGTGGTGGATACGATATCGTGAGTCATGTTGTGGAGGTAGACGTAGTTGGTGGAGTTGGTGTTGAGATTTCATGTTTTATAGGTTGGGTTTTCGTTTGAGTTCTTACCTATGTTGTTGTGTCTTGGTCGAGTTTGTGTGCTTGTTTTGAGTATGGGTTGAACTTCGGGGACAAAGTTCTTTTTAAGGAGGGAAGACTTTAATACTACGGTTTTATGAGTCTCTGGGTACTCTTGCGAGTGGGGCTTACTCTGTCGAGTAAAAATGTTTTGATTTACGAATCAGTGTTCTGCCTGTAGGGTACTCGATCGAGTAGCCTTGGTACTCGATCGAGTAAGTGCCACTCGATCGAGTATGTTAGTTACTCGATCGAGTAAGTCGGTTAACGGGTTATATCTCAACGGGTTTTGTTAATAATGTGAATTAGTATTTATATAACGCCGTCATCTTTCATAAACACTTTTTATAAACCTAATACACTCAAAAGAGATTGCAAACTACGTTGTTCTTCCTATTCGCATTATTGGCAAATCCCGGAGCTAGAGAGGTCGGATTTCATCGTTCTTTGTATCATTGTGATCTTTGTGTCAAGGGTAAGTCCTACGTACCATTTTTATAGCATTTGGTTAAGGTTGTTTAAACCCTAATTTTGGGATTGGGGGTTTTCTATGTTTATGTTGATATGGTAGTGATTGTATGATTATAGGTATAGGAGGAGGGTTCGTAGAGGAAAGGTTTTGAGACAGCTGCTAGATCGTCTGCTATTTGTGTTGCATTCCAGGTAGGGTTTCCCTACTCAGTATTAGTTACATGATTGTGTGGTGATTGTTATTGTTATTGAGTAATTATCGTACTGGAATTGGTTGTTGGTAATTGTTGGTGTTGTGACGGTTGTTGTTTATTGTCGTTGACTGTTGTTGTATCTGTCTGTGTTCTTCGGGTTACGTCCCTGGCTTAGTGGAGTCACTTGCAGTAGTGGCTTCACGCCCTTGATTCGCCTCCTGTGGAATCCGCCACAGGAGGGATGTGCACATTAAGGAACATGGGTTTATCGTTCGATGAGATGAGCGGGGCTTAGGTGGGAACGGTCGTGGTCCCCCACTGGCGGTGTGGAGTACCTGTCGCGATGGGTACTCTGGCAGGGCTACACACTTTAGTGTGTAGTCAGTTGTGTGGAGATTGATGATGGAGACTAGGGATTGATGTGTTGATTGAGCTGCTTGGTATTTTCTTCATGTTGGTTTGTATCGTGTAATTAATACTGACCCCGTTTAAATGTTTTAAAAACTGTGGTGATCCATTCAGAGGTGGTGATCAGTTATTGAGCAGGTATGATATGACGCGTATAAGATAGCTGGGATGAGTCATCACGTGGCAGTTAGAAGTTTTCCGCTGTGTCAGACTATGTTTTATAGCTTTGATAGTTTTAGCAGTAGACCGTCTGAGAATCTTGTATTTCAGTTTAAGAGTTTTGGTTTTGATCATGTAATCACTTTAAACTATATTGTTATTTAAATTATGTTTCTTCATTGTCATTTGATTATCATTGCCTCGGGTAACTGAGATGGTGACGTTCTTATACCTTAAGTGGTCCTGGTAAGTCACTTGGAGTATGGGGGTGTCACACTTTCGGGTTAAACCTCGCTATGTAGAGACTGATCTTTGAGTGATCAAACTCCTTATCCTTCCCCACTCTCTTTAAAGCTTCCATAAGAGCATCTTGGTGCTCCAACATCTTAACTATATCATCGGTGGTCATGATCTCAGCTCTAGCGTACATGGCGTTTCTCTTAGGCGGCATCTTGAAACTATATAAGAAAAGGTAGATATAAAAACGCATACCACATCCCAAAACGCGTATATAAACTGCACAAAACCCACTCGACCGAGTACCAGAACCCACTCGATCGAGCTGAGGCTCTCGATCGAGTGCCCAACCTACTCGATCGAGTGCCTCGACTCCAGAACCTAATCAGACCTCCTGATCACACACATACTCGACCGAGCAGACATGCCACTCGATCGAGTGACTCCTACTCGATCGAGTGCCCCTATGTACTCGATCGAGTACCTAAAAATACGGTTCTGACCAGAAAAACATCAAACTAACCACTCGATCAAGTCAGACCCACTCGATCGAGCACCTCATCTACTCGATCGAGTGCCCCCCACTCGATCGAGTCATGCAGACTCGTAAACAATTACCCGCATATTATCTCACTTTCCCAAACATACTATGCAATCTTTATAATTTTAACCAAAATAAACATGACTACGCATGCAAATCTACGCAACTCTTATATAATCACCAAAACGATCTATTCATGTTATCAAATGCCACATTATAAACATCCAACATACTTTTCATTCAATTCAACATGTAAACACATCTACTCCAACGTTTATTCATACTTCCAATTCTCCACATCCGACATCCAACAATTCACCACACATGCCGTTATGCACACATACAAACCAAAAGACAACACACACGACCCTGACACATACCCCCATGTGACCGGTTCAAAATTGCATGGTGAGTTTGCGACTTTAGGACGTCTCCCAAGTCTTTGCATTAGCTCCTACAACTTTTACCCCGGGTTCATTTTAATTGACTCCCTATGTTCATTAGATTTATTGGTTACAGGTTTCA